>NW_006435762.1:819758-895438 GCF_000325575.1 Pteropus alecto | reverse complement strand
AAAAAAAAAAGAGTATTATTGAGAGAGGAAATACAGGAGGGGAAGATAGTTTTAGAGTCAATTTTTAGAATATGTTGAGACAGAGGGCATGGTATATCTACCAAGAAAAGCTAACGTTTTTTCAAGAAACTGAATATAGTAGGAAGGAAAGACAAAGAGCAACTGAAGAGCAAGTACAGTCAAGACGGGCATGTTTTAGAATTAATTTCATTTTTAAGTTCACATTTTTTTTCTGATTTTAAATATAAATTTTGAGCTTTATGGAAAATTAGCTAGTAAGAAGCAAAGAGAAATGCTTGAATAGCAGATCTAAAGAGCAGCCACTACTCCCAGGCCTGAGACAGAAAGGCCAAGGGAGATGCCCGCCTAGCAGGTAGAGCTTTCTGGAAGGCTGTTTTCAGGGGCGCTCAGGGAAGCCATACACAGGGAGGTGCTATCTTTCAGAACTCGTTGAAAAGCCATCAAGGGAGTGCGGGGGATGCTGTTCACCGGGAGGAGTCGCACTGGTGGCCCTCTGCTGGACTCTTGGGGTGTAATGAAAAGCCATTTACTGGACAGTACCAGACAGGTGTCTGTTTTGCAAAGCCATCTGAGAGAGTGACAACAGAAGTTGCTGATTCTGAGCTCTAGAGAAGCCATATCTGCATTGCAGGAGTCTGGAGCTAGAAAAGTCACTGTCGGAGCTTGGTCCTGGAGAAGTCAAGCTGTAGGAGCCTAATGAGAGAGAAACTGTAGCCCAAAAGCCGATGATAGGAGCACCCTCTTGGAAGATAAATTCACTTTTTCTTTAATGTCCCTCTAGTGCCCTCTAGTGACAGAGCTCAACATTACACCAGCTGGAAAAGAAGTATTTACAGTCCATTATCATAGAGCAAGCAGACGAGAGGGGCTTTGGAGTTGAGGGCCAATACATTGATAGCTGGCATGTCATCATTTTACTTGCTCTTTATTCTTTTCCCCTCACACCTGGTTCTTTCGTAACCTTTGAAATAACCACACCTGGTTATTTTGTAACCTTTGAAATTGTAGTCATTATTCCTACTTGTTATATTAATGGTTACAGTTGCCTTTTGGGAGAATTTCCATTTATAAAAAGAATAAAACTTGGAAGATGCAAAGCAATTCAGCTATAAAGGTATAAGCCTGGCTTCAAATCAAGACTTTACCATTTGCTAGCTGTATGACCTTGAACAGGTCAATTAAACTCTCTGTGCCTTAGTTTCTTCAAATAAAAATGGGCATTGTATTCATTACCATCCTCATAATGTTGCTGTGGACATAAATGAAATAACCCATGTGAAGCCCTTAGTACAGGACCTGATGCCTAATAAGAGTTTGATACATTTTCTTTATGGGTAATATTTTATTATCCTACTAAATAGTTCTATGATGTAGGAATTATTATTGTCCCTATTTTCTACATGAAGAGCCTATGGCATAGGCATAAAGAGTTTAAATAACTCATCTAGTCTTTCACAGCTAGTAAAAGGTGCACCCTAGATGAGAAGTGTCCATGTTATTCAGGTGTCCACATTATTAATATTTTTAGGTGCAGCCTTCCTTGTTCAAAGAGTATACAAATCATATTCCCAAGGTAGCCTATTCTTATGCTGACTTCTAAAACCAGCCATTTTGCTATTATATTATCTGGTTTTATCACTTTTATTTAAAATTGTTCATCTCCTTTTCAGAAGAATACTGCTGAATTTAAAAATTGTTATTACAAAAGAGAAATTTAAAAAATCTCTATTACCAATATATCCCTCCTGCACACTATCATTACAGAGTGTCCCTTAAATCTTTGCACTGCATTTTGCACACATTCCTGCAATCTCCATAATTACAGTGTGCAGAGGGTTATTTGGCAATCGTATGATGAGAGATATTTTGCCAGACTTATTTTCAACGTTCCAAACTATCACTTTGGAACTAGAGACAGTTTTCAAACACTTCGTAATCCCTAGGTGGCTTTTTATTCTTACCTACAGGTTTTTAAATGTCCTTTTGCATCCTCTTTCTTTCCCTTTCAAGTTGAAACATCTTTCACACTCTCCCTTTAGCTTCTAAGTTGTTCCCTGTGGATTCTCAAACAGCTTGAACCTCCTCTTTGATATGCTTGATTCAAAAATCTGGAAACTACTTAGAAGTGTCTCTGGGTCAAGTTTTGCCAATAAATTCACATTATATCTGTAAACCTTTAAAACTTCCAGTGCAGAGAAAATGTTGCATTAGTGATACCACAGGTGAAGTGTTTTGTTGTTGTTGTTGTTCTGTTGAAGACAAAATGAATGAGACAATTAAACAGGTGCTTTCAATCAGGCCATTGCGATAGAGAAAATGCTCACTAAAAAGGAACACCTCGAAGAAAAGGAAGTGAACCTGAGCTGTGATAGAGGCAGGTCCATGAATCCGTGAGTCTTACTAGACTTCTGAAGAAGGGTAGAAAGGGTCTTACCTCAGAATATGAAAGAGCAGAGTGGTTCTTTGCTGTTATCTGTTTCTGGAATACAGAAGCGTGGGAGGATTCTTAACTGTCTCTGCTTTCCCGGAGCACAGGGCTCAGGTAAAGTTCAATATTGTCAGTCCCCTTACTTTTGTTCATGATGAATGAATATCACTAATCACTGAACAACGCAGAGTTGATTGTAAACCTGGGTGGAGCAAAGCTCAATCTAAGAAGTCGTCTCTCAGGGATTCTTGTTGGCCTTGCTCCTGCAAAATCAGTTGAACAATATGTTACAGGGTGATGGCAGTCGTTTTGGAGTCCTGGAGATCCTGAGAGAAAAGGACAACTGCAAGGCAGCTTAGAGTCTAGATAGGGATTTGGGCTATAGGCTTTAGTTCTCAGTTTTAGTCAGGTGTGAGAGCTGGAAAAGTTAGTTTGGAGGATAGTCAGATAGGAAAGGCAAGTGAAGGAATTGGAAATTTGGTTAAGAGTTGATAATTTGTGCAAGGTAGCAATTTCCAATCTAATTTTCAGGTAGGATCCCAAACTGGTTATTTCCAAAGAAGGGGAGGGAATCAATTGAAAATCTATTGCATGAGACAGATAAGACCCTGCGAGACCACATATCCATTGGTGAATTGCAGTTTACAAAAAGGGGACAAAATAGTTCAAAAATGGTGAACTCGGCTTTGAATCTGACCACCTGGATGGGTATGCTAGAGATAATACATGGTTTTCCATTGAAACAAAATTTCTCTCCTAGTTCTTAAACTACAGGTGAAAACATATACAGATAAAGTTTTTAAAAATTCTAGTTTAATGTAGCTTTGCTTTAGAATATAATCTTAAATCTAGTACCAGTAAAGAAAAAGAATCAATGATATTATAAAAACCTTCTTATTTGAACAAATGATTAAAGCTTATGAACAAAACATTTACAAATATATTTATTTTAAGTAAGAAATGAGAGATTGCTACACATGAGTCACTCCAGGAAATTTTAAATAACTAAAGATCTATAATGAGCACAGAACTCAAGAGACATTTTAGATGTAAAAATCTTTCCTATTATTACATATGTGCTTACTCGATAGCACCAAATCATCTTGAAAGTCACACATACCCACCAAAATTTGGGTTGGGTCACACAAAAGAGAAGTCATTAATATGGGAAAAACATTTTCAAAAAGTTTCAACAGATGCTCCAAACTGTATGTCATCAGGGAAATGCAAAGTAAAATAACAATGAGATACCACCACACACCTGTTAGAATGGTCAAAACCTGGAATACTGACAACACCAAATGCTGGCAAGGATATGGAGCAACAGGGATTCTCATGCATTGCTGGTGGGAAGGAAAAATTATACAGCTACTTTGGAAGACAGTTTGGTGGTTTCTTATAAAACAAAACATATTCTTATCATACAGTCCAGTAATTATGCTCCTTGGTTTTTACCCTAAGGAGCTGAAAACTACGTCCATTCAAAAGCCTGCACATGGATGCTTAGAGCAGCTTTATGCATAATTACCAAAATTTGGAAGCAACCAAGATGTCCTTCAATAGGTGATGGATAAATAAACTGTGGTCCATGCAGACAATAAAATACTATTCCACATTAAAAAAAAAAAAAAAGGCTCAACGGGTTCCAGATAATTATTTAAGAGTCATATGAAGATTATGACAGCATTTTGATTAATCTTCGCCAGGCTGTTGCTTTGTTACCTGTTACTAAATGATGGCTAACGTTTAATGACAGCTGAGCAATCCTATTCTAGCATCTAGTTTTAGAATTAGAGCCTTGACGTCAAAATGCGGGCTGTGGGTAACAGCATGGGCATCACTCAAAGCGCGTTAGAAATGTAGCATCACAGGCCTCAAGTCTCATCTATTGATCACAACCTGCATTTTAACAAAGGTTTCTAGGTGACTTTTTAATGCACATTAACGTTTGAAAGCACTTATCTAGAGGACTAGAATAAGATGGGGGATGTGAATTAGAGAGGTGTTCAGAATTCTGTACACCCATAAACTAACAATAGCTGGTCACTGCACTGCTATATTAGCATAGTCAGCAAGTCCCTTCTTTCCAGGCTGCCTTCGTGAGGTTTGCCACTATTGCTCATCTGATAGTGGCCAGTCAGAGGCAAGGGAAGGATCAGATGACAAAAGATTAACTTTGCTTCATTAAAACCACTTGAGTCATTTTATTTTAGTGAAAATGTTTTAGTAGCTTATGACCACGACATCTTATATTTTCATTTTTTAAAAAAACATTGTAACAAATCTTGTCAGGCATCCAACTATCAAATGAAGCGATGAATGTATAAATGTCATATTTTTCCAGGTAGGAAATAGTGAATGTAAATGGTTAGTAATAACATGAGATGTTGAATTTAAAAGCAGGGGTTGTGGTAAAGGTATGCATGACACAGAGGACCCCTTTTCTATCACAGTTAGCTAGCCCTCAGGTCTCTGGAATTCAAGAATTCTAAAGTTACAGTGCCGAGCCCCACCTGGAGGTTCTTCATTTATTTGTTCATTTGTTCAACGAATATATTTGTTGCACCTCTCATGTACCAGACACAATGCTAGGTGCTAGGGGTATCGGGGGTATAAAGGCAGACAAAGTCTTCACTCTCATTGAATTTATCACCTGGGGAAGAGATAGATAATGAATAAATAACTAAATGTAAAAAGATGAGTTGAATAGTGATATTGATAAGAGGTATGAAGAAAATAAAGAAAATAATGTGATAGAATGTGCTAGAGGGAGCATCAGTGCTTGTCTCTCTGATTTTTTGAGCTGAATCCTGAAAGAAGGAAGCAGACTTCCAAAGAATTGGGGGCCACAGAAGTGTAAAGCTACTGAGGTGGGAATAAGGTTGACACATTTGAGGGACGGAAAGGTCAGTCTTGCTGAAGGTGAGTGAGATATGGAGACTGGTACAAGAGGAGTTTGGGGGGAGGTTGGGATCAGGCCATGTGGGGCCCTGTAGCCTGGTTTAAGCATGAAAGGAAGCCTCTAGAGGGCTTGAAGAAGGGATGTGACCCCCAAGAATTCATATACTTTGGCTATTGCTAATCCTTCTTAGAGAACTACTCTCAGAGATTCTTAGTAAGTTGTGGGGCCCAGAAAGCAAGCAGTGTGAGACTCTAGGTTCCTATGTTAGCACCTCTATGGGAACTTGAGGGTGCTTTAAGATAAGCTGTATATTTAAATAAACATAAACTGTCTTTACAAGGCATATCTAACATATTCCAGTCATAAACCACAGGAAACTTGACAAACCAGTCTATTTGCCTCTTAGAACACTTTACCCTTGCAGTTGTTCTGTAATAAACAGTGTATTTCATGGCAAGTAGGTCAGTCAGTGTTCTGGGAATCAGAACTAGCAGGACCATGTATTGAAATTTATGCCAAGGAATTGGCTTATGCGATTGTGAGGATTGGTTGAGTAAGTCCAAAGGAGTAGGGCTGAGTCAGGAAGGGAAGATCATGGACAGGCTGGGCACAGGCTGAAGCAGTTGTCCATGGGCAGTCAGGAAAGGAGGAGAGGGGGACTCCACGGGCAAAGGCAGACACTGTTGTCCAGTGGCAGAATTTCCTCCCTCTCCTAGGGATCCTCAGCCCTGCTCTTTAGGCCTTTCCCTTTTCCCCTTTCGTAATCCTTTCTCACCTCCATGGTCCTTATTATCAATTAAAATTCTATCCGGACTTTAAGTTCCCTTCAGATAACATCTGTTTTCTTAAGTTTTTCCTCTGATTTCTGCATATTCTTATAATCTCTTTGTATGTTTAACCACAATTTATGTTGTATATATTTTCTTAAAACTGTTTCTTATTGCATATGATATTTTGGTCATTTGGGCACTGCTTCTACTTTCTACCAGTTGGAAGAAACCCTATGACTTAATCATGTTTGTGCCCCATATACTCTTGAGCACACAGTGTTGTACATAACATTCAAAATTATTTTTTGAATATGTGGCACAATTTCCTCCTACTTCTCACTGATGTACAATATAACCACTCATGGGAATAATTTGACTGTTTTTTTTTTTTTCTGAAGCCATGGATCCCTGCAGATCAAAGTATCTTATAAGAATGTGATTGCAGATGTGATTGTTTAGTCATGCAGACAGTCAAACTGTGTTTTGATTATTCTAATTGTCTTATTTCAATACAGAATAATTGACTCTTGGATTTTTATGAGTCCTTGATAGCTGTTAAGTAGATTGAAAAACAAAAATGGAAAACAATCTTCTTTAGTATACTGTTAAATGGTGGCTCTCTATCATGCTATAAATATATTAATAGAACTAACTGTTAAAATTGAAATTGAAATCAAAGGACTAGCAGAAGCTTAAGAGAAATTTTCTCCAAGTAAACTCTTGCTTTTAAAAACAAGTGAAACTTGAGAATTTTTACCCTACTATTTCATTTAATTCAGTCTCTTCCCAAGTATAATTTACATGTCATTTTCCTCATCATTTTGTAGCTTTGAAAGCTGTATTTGTTGAGAAAAACCTGTTTCCCAAAGACATTCTGGATCGTGAACAAAGAGCCAAGCAATTATATCAAGAAACAAGTAGTGACGTGAAGATAAAAAGAAATAAGAAGCAATTATAATTGAAAGAAAAATAAATATTTTATTGTCACATAAAGTACGTGTATAAAATGCAGAAAAGGAATCAAGATTTCTGACCCCCCTTTTTATTTTATATTCCAACTTCAGGAAGTTTTGTTTTCAGATGATGTTTTAGTTCTGCTTTACCCATCACCTTGCACTTTTTCTGTGTTCTCAATAAAAGAAAGATTGTATTAAAGAGGGAATAGTATCAGTTGATATTATCTATTCTCAAATGTTTTTATGTAAAAAGATACAATTTCATAATAAAGTATTTCTACCAATTACACCTTTAATGGCTTCTATAGACAAATATTTTTGGTCAGTTTTCATTGTAAAACCTGAATGGAAACGAAATAAGAAAAGTACTGACATGGTAAATACCTACGGACTTGACTAAGACAACAATTCCCACTTAATTACACTTTCTATTTTTTTAAATAATTCTGATAATACAGTTAGACCTTGTCATTATCATCTGTTCTATTAATTCTCATAGACATATCCATTCTTCTATGTACTTATTGAGAAATTACTGATAAGTTCTACTTCTATACTTTGTTATACTGTACTCTATAATTTAGTGGCATAGTACAACCAAAGAAATAATAGCCTCAAAAATTTTTTTTAAAAATCAAAGGGACAGGGTCTATATAAAGGACTCACTCTATGTGGAAAGTTAAGTAGAAAATGTTTGGTTTTGAAATATAGGCTTTACTTTTTTGATCCATTTTTTAAAAAATAAATATAATCTATCAGGCAACTAATATTCTTATGCTGCTTTATTTATTGTCTCCTGTACAAATAACTAATAATATCATTCCCATAACAAGTTATTTATTGTATATTAGTATTTTAAAGAGTCCTTTCAAAAATATTTGTACTTTAAGAAGAATTTTGCAATAACACACACAAATAAAATAATTAACAATGTATACGGGCCTACTCTGTCTAGTAATTGCATCCAGTTATTGATGGCAATGTTGGGTTGGAACCCAGATCTGTTTATTAGTATAGTCTGTGGAATGAACTATAACAATAGAACTTACAGTATCAGTGGAGTAAACATTTTAATTTCATGGACAGGGTGGCAGAGAAAAGTTTTCAGAGGACAGTTGCCTACCACTCTGTCTACATTTAAGTGCATCCTGAGGCAGGCATTCTGTATACATTGCTTTCCCTTCTCATTGAGTGATAGTCACACATGGGAAAGGTGTAGGAGAAAAATATATTTGAAGGAATCAATCAATAAATGTTGGAGAATGTCTTCAGAGTGGTAAAGACCCTAGAAATTATGTTCAAGAGGAATGAGTAAAGAAATGGGAGGTCTAGTTTAAGAAAGGGAATTTATGGGAGATACAACCAATCCTCAAATATTTCAAAGCTCCAGTGAAGAAAAAGAATAGAAGTAGAACTGATGGGCACCATTTTAACAAGGCAGATTCTAGAATTGCTTCCTAATACCTCTTAAAACATGAAAAGTTTTCTCATTTTCCCTTTTCTCCTCATTGTCACTTCCCATCTTGGTGCAGAGAAGTTGGCAGAGGGCCCACTGTAGGGCAATGAAAGGAAGAAGGAGGAGCCTAGAGAAGACTCAGCAGATGACGCTTACTGGACCCAAGAGTATGGGAGGAGTGAGAGGGAGGGGAAATTAAAGGACGGGAAGGCAGAGGGAGTGAGCGGAGGAGCTGATCCGGTGGTTGGGAGATTGGTCACATTGAGCAAGTAAGTACTGAATAAATAAATGAATAAAAATAGTAAATATATTGAAGATAATGAGAGCCAGATATCTCACTGTTGTCGAAGGTAATTATAAAATTCGTAAAAAGAAAAACTACAAAGGAACTTGAGGTTTTGGATTGAGGTTATAGATATCAGTATGAACTCATGGTTTCAGATGGATAGACAGAAAGACAGACAGATAGATAATGAAATATTTAAGAGTGATATAAAATTATGTTTGCAGCTTGCTCTCGCACAATTAAAAATATGAATTATAATATGTATATATGTATACACACATATGGGAGAGAGAAATATAGATAGACATAAATAGATGAGATTAGTTATAGATAGAGCACATATATGTGGTGAAATTATGACAATTGGGAAAACAGAGAAAAGAAGAAAGGGAGATGGTAGTTCTTTGTATTATACCAGCAACTTTCTGTAAATTTAAAAGTATTTCAAAGCATATTTATATTTTAAAAATGAAAACGTTGCTTGGGACAAAGGATTTCTTGAAATGTTCAGGCAGAGGCTGATTAACACTCTCGCAGGGTTACTGCAGAGAATTATTCCACTGGTTGGGAGATTTGACTGGACAATCCATCATTTCAAACTTAGAGCATATGATTTATGAATCATATATTGGTAACAGTACAGTGGAGTAAAATTTAAGCCACATTTCCAGAAATTTAAAGGAATATTAAGATGTTAAAGAGCTGTAATATGGGTACCAGATACTTTGCGAAGGCTCTTTTCTCCATCCATTCCTCCATCCTTCCATCTCTCCCTCCCTCCATCATCCATCCAATTATTGAAGACATATGCAAGGGACTATTTTAGATACCAGGTATACACAAATAAAGAGAATACACTTGTCCCGCCATCAGCTTTCTAAAGTGAAGGCACATAAAATGCAGTGGTGTATTAAGCAAAGATTGAATGAGCCCACTAGTTTTTCTGGTAAATTTGGAAATTCTTTTACTAAACATATTTTATCTTTTTTACCCCTACACATGACTTTGTTTGAAGTGATTAGTCTGAAATATTTTGGTTCATAAAGACAGACCTTCTCTCTATAGCCTACTATGTGTGCAAGGTACTATGCTGTGTGTGACTCTAATTCCATCCTTAATTAACTTCAGTGCTCCTTCTGTGAAAGGAATTAAGAAGAGCTGTCTCACAAGTATATTTAATGAGAATACAGCTTTTAAAGGTAGAAAAGTCTCTTTTAATGTTACTGTTTCTAATACTTAGGGACAAAACACACACAAAAGGAAAAATAAAAAGACATTTAGTTATTATGTCTTACTCTTCCTTTATACCTTACAGCATGTAATTGTGCTAGGTAGGTAGCATGGTCTCACCTATCAAATGTTAATAGAACTGAAGACTTTATAAGGTGTTTCTGAAATTAACATTTAGATTTAATTATTTAAGATCCATTTTTCACAGTGAAAAGAACTTGTCACATTAAAATAGATTGTGCCATAATTTTCAATGGGCTACTTTATTTGTAGTATGAAGATTTACACTAAATATAATTTAATCTGTTCTCTTCAGAACATTTTCCTCCTATCACCCAAACTATATGGACAAACTAATAGGGGGAAAAAAATGCCTGAAATTAATCTATGGAAAAATTAACTTTTAACAAAGTCCTTTATTTAATAATGAGAGCATTTGATTATATGTTTTTTGAATTTAAAATTTGAAATTAAATTATATGTTTTTAAAATTTGAAATTAAAAAATTTTTACTTTAAAAAAAACTATAAAATGCTAAGAAAGATAATGAGTTTAAACTTGTAACCACTTGCTGTTATTTTTATACATATTCCCAGGTTTATTTTTTTTTACAGTGGAGGTAGCTATGGTGTTCAAATTTATACAAAGACTCTTTGGCTGTGACTAATGATAATTTTTTTTCTGATGCTCTAAGGGCAAAATAGAGTTATAGAAGGAACAGATTTGTGAGAATATTTAAAAGTTTTGCAGTAATATTTTATAGTCAATTGTGATATCTTTATTGTCTATTAAAAGAGCTTAAACCAGGGAGGAGAAATTCATGGCCATTGCTTTTTACTCCCTAAGAGACAGGAAAATATACAGTCTTCTTGAACTGCTCTCACATAAGGTCCTTACAGAACAACTTCATTAAATGATCTTACTAAGACAGAGCATCTGTCTCTGTCACTGGAAGTAAAACCGATAGCCTGTTCCTTGGTAAATCACATTATGATCCAAGAAATGTGGGACGTAATAATTTGGTAGCCAAGTGTACTTGTGATGAATGTTTACTGGTGTCACTACATGGTAGAAAAGCATTGATTGAATGATAGTCTTGGACATTAGGACTTATTATTTATAAATTGCAGAGCAGAACAAAAAAAGATAATGTTCTTGTATGGTATAACTGTTTTGAAAAATTATCTCTAGCAGTGTTAAAAGCTGGAAATAAGTTTGCTTATATTAGAGTAAATGCCATCGACATTATTGATTTGAACTAAAACAGAGTTCAAAAGCTAGAAATAAGTTGCTTATATTAGAGTAAGTGATATTAGGATATAATCTAAAATTTAAAAAAAAAATGTGAAGATGCTTACTTACATGGTAAATTAACAATTTCAGTAAATTAGGAGATTATAGCCAGTAATGGTCATTATGCTACTCAGGTCTGTTATTAAGCTAAAACCCTATTAAGATGCTGGAAGAAGTTAACAGGGTCCTTGAAAAAGTATTTTAAAATAAATTCCTTTTAAAGGCACCTATATTCATTTTATTTATTTTTCATGAAATTATCAGAATTAATATTATATTTAGTAATCAATAGTGAATACTTGCTTAATTGTAACTGGAACGAATTTTTCACTTCTATTATCAGAGGCCACTGACAAATAATTCAATGTATTTAATATCTGATTGCCAAGGATGTGATGAATTAGAACTAAAACAATGAGATCAAAACCCATTCAATTATGCATCCTTTTTTAATTAATGAACTGTTTGTAGACAAAAAAATATGTAAAATATTAAAAACACAAAAGTAACACCAATGTTTATTATCAAATTACCTATGTTGAATAGTATTAACTTGATAAAATTTTATCAATCAATAATCTTAACCTGGTCTTTTTGTTTAACATAAAGATTATATTTCTTCAATATCCAGTCTTTTTCTTAAAGATTCAAATGGGCCATGTATCTACAAATATTCCTCTGACTGTTGTATAATTTGATGAATTGTTGAGAACTCTGTAAATGCAGCAGTAATTTGTCTCAGCGTTCTGGACTCGATTTAGCTTTATTCTTTTTCTCATAGGCATTCTGAAATATTTATGATGGAATACACTGGTAATCTGATGTGGGAGTCCTGTGAGAAACAAAAAGAACTAATTACTAGCAAATTTACAAGCACTGGCACATTCTTTCAAATTCTGTTTCTATTTATTATAAAAGAAATGAAATAATGAGTGAAATAATAACATAAACTTAATGTTATCTTTTAAAATTCTACTATTTTCTCTCTTAGTTCTTGCATATTTCATCACTGATCATTAACTTGATCATGTTAGTCCTATACAAATGTGGCGAACACCTGCTTTGATTTTAGAGGAATTAATCGAGCGACGTTCAAGATAAATAGAGTTGGCCTTGACTGTCAGGTGTTGCATGTGCTAGTGCTTCCCAGGAAGCATATTTTAGTTATTACTGTGAAGGATCAAAAGTGAATTTGGGGTAAGTACCTTAAAATTAAATAGCTTTTGAATAAAGTATGTATACAATAATATTGACTAGGAGTGCTTAATAGGATAGGAATGACATTTCAATTCACTTTGGTAAACATTATTTAAATTTATCAAATTAACGCATTACTTTTATTCTCCTTAAAAGGTATCACTATAAATTTAAATATCAAATTCTTATAGAACTATTCATTAGATTGTTTAGTTCATCAATACTTTGTGATTTCCGATGAGATATGATCCAATGCCAATGACGTAAGTGAATTTTTAAAACCAATTTTTTGTATGTTTGCGATTTAATAAGTACCTAGAAATTTTCTTGGAGAAACTGTTGATCAAATAATGTAAATTTTAATTATTAAGATTATTAATAACAATGAGAAGATAACTTTCAGATTCTATAAGGAAAAAATTATATCCTTTATAATATTATTTATTAATACAAACCAAACGCAAAAAGATGTGTCTAATGGATTGCCACATGATGACTTAAAAGTACTAATAACATTTTGACTATATATCTACAAACCATTTTGAGCAAAAATCTTCTGAAATATTGAATGTATTAGAAAACGATACACAGAAATTTATTTTGTATGTAAAACTTCTCTTAGCCTTTAGCTTTTACTGTTGTTGTGCTGCTACTTACAACCTTATGTACTGATTTAATCTTCGATAAAACATTTGCTTCATAGTATAGATGTATTTATACACAGTTTACCAAAACATTACTTTCTAACAATTGTTTTGGATTGCATTTTGGGTTCTTCTTCCTTTGTGAATTGTATACCTAAACAAATAGTTTACTACATATATTAGAAAACAATTTGAAATATCTAGATAATGACTCCCCAGCTTAGTTTTGGAGAATATTTGACGATTAGTAATTTTTTTGCTATATATGTATTTTGGGTTGGTTCTTGAAGAAATACAAAAAATGTCATTAGCAATGTCCTATTTCTCCTAATAGATGTTGCTTGGTCTAGAAACTGGCATTAGAATCTTCTTGTGATAATTTGTCTTAATAAGACGGGAAGTTCTAATAGGTAGAAAGTTTTTTGTTAAGCTTACTATGATAAACTGTGGTTATTTGAAAACTAATAAATTTTGAATTAATTCACAGACGTCAAAATGGATAAAATCTTACTGTGGAGTCTCCTTTTGACTTTTTCTGGAAGTCAAACCCCAAGATCCTTGGCTCAAAGAAATACTGAATTTGCAGTGGATCTTTATCGAGCTATTTGTTCAGCTCATAAGAATAATATTATATTCTCCCCCCTTGGAACAACTTTGGTTCTTGGAATGGTGCAACTTGGAGCAAAAGGAAAAGCACAACAGCAAATAAGACAAACTTTAAAATTTCAGGAAACCTCAATTGGTGAGATTCTTACATATTATCATTTATACTCGATAAGATCTGGCCAAATTGATTTTTTAGATAGTAGAAAGAAGTTCAGGGTCATAGAACTTTAATAAATGAAAACCATTATATAAAATATAAAATTATAATAAGGTGAAGAATCATAAATGTAAATAATATTCATTCATTTATAATTGTTTCATAATGAAAATGTTACCAAAATTATGTATTAAAAATTAGTTCTATACAGATATATAATTTTATGTCTGTATATTTTTTCTAGTCTGTTTTATCCAATTTGAATTAATTTAGATTATGTTGTATGTGTATGTTTATACATATATATACTCACATGTATATACAAATATTCTTACATTTGTGATCATTTTCTCATATCACACCACTACTTCAGTGTATAAATTTTAATTGTTGCATTTTGTTACCTCTCATGGAAATGCCATTACTTTCTTAATCCTTCTTCATTAGGTTGCTTCCAATACTTCTCTTATAAAAATGGTTTAGTGAGTACCCTCACTCAGAAATCTTTGTATGCATCTGTATTTTGTTAGCTTTTAAAAAGTCATTTTCTAAGTAAAATTTAACATTTTCACTTAAATCAGACAAAGAAAAAGCATTAATGTATACATTTCAAAAGCTTATTTGATTAATAGTTTTTAAAGAAAATTTTTGGGCAAAAAGGGGTTTATATAACCCCTCAGAGGCCTTTTGCTCATGAGTGGTTGTTATTTTGGAGTCTCCTAAAGTCCTGAGATACCATGTAGAAGCTTTAGTGCTGGTGTCCCATTTGAAGGGGTAGTTGCCCATTTTTCTGACTATCCTGTGGTCTTAATGTCCATAATAATTTTAATTTCAAAATTTTACATCTCTATTAGATAATATGTTCTGAACATCAGAGGAAACATCCAGGTTTTTGATTTGGAAATTTATTCACTGTAATTAATTTCAGTATGTTTGTGTTAGTGCAGAGTAGTTATATTTAAGGATTTGTTTTTCTTCTTTAAATAAAGGAAATTTCATGTAGAAAAGAAGTCGATGAGCATGAAGTTCATTGCAACAGGTTTCTTTTGTGAATAATGTAAAATGAATCCACTATGTTCCAGATTTAGTCTTCACTGACTAATCTCACTACACAGTCCCAGAAACATTTCAATCACATGATACTGCTTTAAAAAGTAATAGAACATTTATGAAGATATGTAAATTTGATTTCATGGTAAACTAGCAAAATTGTCTCCAAAATCTAAATTATTTTAAATAAATTTTATCTTACAGAGAAACACAGAAATCCTAACAATTCTTCATTGCGAACATACTAATAATCGTAGTAATAATAATGATGAAATTATCATATCATATATGGTGTAGAAGTCACTGTTTTATATGCTTGATATACATGATCTCATCTATTCTTCACAATCACTCTGTGAGGTAACCCTTCTGTACACATGAGGACAGTGAGGAAAAGAAAGGTTAAGTTACTTGCCCAAAATTAATTCCAAAAATGATTCAGTGAGGGTTATAGAGCACAAGAGCAATAATGAAAATTTTAATATTTTCTTTGGAAGAGTATATATGGAAAATTAAATATTAACATTTTAACACATACAGCAAAATGTACCAAGCTTGCTTTCTATTCTGCTTTGTTAAAGGAGAAAGGGGCACAGATGGAAGATAACTGCAAAAAGAAAAGAAAGGCCAGTCAAAAAGGGAGAAGATATGAAAAGAAAATTCTGAAAAAGTAAAGAAAAAGAGGAGGAAATTAAGGAATAAAGAAAAAGAAGACACAGAGTTAAGGAGGGGGACAGAGTGAAGGTGCAAGAAGATGGAGAAAATGTCCAGGGGATTTGGAGAATAAAGAGCAAGATAGCACTAAGGTTAGAGGGAAGGGTGTAACAGATCAGAAGGTAGTGCCTGGCAGAGCCCTACTGGAACCCAAGACAAAAAGAAATCAGTACACAAAAACTTTAAATAGATAATGATCCTGTCTCTAAAGATTTTGTATTTTGTTCATCAAGGATTTCTTTGCATTACCACTGATTTTGAAAATATACATATTGCAGTAAAATATTATTTAGCTTGATTACTGAGTTTGTTGGCATCTGCTTAAATTTTATGTCCAAGATGAGTGTCTTATTGACACATCTTAGTCCTGGCCCTGTCTTCAATTTTTATTGATTATTGAAAGATACACTCTGCTAAATCAGTATATTTTATTTTTTCTGCTACCAATCTGTTTCCTTTAACAGCCGGCTTATTCCACAGATAGGCATACAACTCCTGGCACCCTACCCCGCTGGGGATCTCAGTGTCCTCAGTTTTCCTCTCCTGCATTGCCAAAATATCTGCTCATAATTTACCTTCACCAATTTACTAAGTTTCTGATAATGCCCCATTTTCCTTGGCATCTAATAATGCTGCTTACTAATCAAATACTAACTTGAAGGTGCTTCTTTATTCCAAGAGAGTTATGGAAAGACAACTAGGCGTGAATTCCTGACTCAGCTCTGCACCCAATGACTTTGTGATGTGGCACCTCTCAAGTTACTATATCTCTCTGGATTTTTGGTGCCTCACTATAAAAAAGAGGAGTTTGAACAAGATGTTTTATATGGAACTTTTGGCTAAAATAATCTATTTTCCTATGGCTGCCTTTGTTTTCATCTTTGGATCTCTCACATTGCATATAAAGTTGGCCTTTGGGCCCTTCATAGCAGGAGAAGTAAACAAGGACTGAATTTTAGAACAGTTTTTAGAGGTCTGGTATAATCAAACCAAAAGTCACATTTACTCCATGACCTGCAGGTTTTCCATGGCTCTATTTTAGGAAATTAAATAAACTTATTCTCATTGCCTATGAGGAGTCATGTATATGTGTTCTTTTTGATCTGTGCTAAAAGAGGCTATTAAGCTGTAAATTAAATAAAATTTATAAGGCAGATAACTTTATGTTCTCCTCCAAACTTCTGCTATTTGGTGACATGTTTTTCACTGACTTCTGAGTCCAGCAATTTATCAAAGAGCAGCTGACTGTTTGTTACACAGTCTTAGACCTTAAATATATGACATATTTATTTGCTCTGACAAATGAGTTGGGGCTATTTTTCCTTTCCCTCTCCTTTCTTTCCCATTCCTTCAAAGATGTTCATAAATTACAAGCTCCATAAAACTGGCTTCAAATTTTGCCATTTTATTTCTAACTTTAACTTATTCTTTTAGAGACGTTCTCATGACTTTACTCAGGAAGTCTTCTTCATAGCCTCCCAGATGTTAAGATATTTTTCTTGACTTCAGATAGCAAGAAAGGATTGCATCCGAAATCATTGTGTAAACAAATAAAGTAGATTGGCCTTCTTCCCTTTCTTATTTAAGGAGTTCCAAGGTTGTAAAGAATTACTAAAATTCTTCAGATTCAATCATTCGGAAAGAAATTTTTGTATCTAAAATCTTTTATGTCTGTGCTTTTGTCTCACGAATAGAGACTCATAATTTGAAATATAATGCAATATACTTTCCAGAACCTCCTGTACAGTTCTGTAGGTTGTTCCTCTACAAGAGAGCCAGGACAAGGAGGTTAATAGAGACTGAAATGTAGCCTCTACTCAGCTGGACATGTTATAAAGCCATGGGCTATAGTACCTGAGTGAGGGCATCTGTTCTTATTTGCACAAAGATGCCCTATGGGCTGCTAGCTCTCTGATGAAGTCTTTATTCCTCGCTCTCACATATACACACACGTGCTTTATTTCCAATAGACACTGAATAGCAAGTTTCTCTCAGTAGCACTTCTTTTTATCTCTTTATTCAATAGGCATCTTACAATGATAAACCATTTATATTTCTTTGATATAAATTAATTACATACAATCAACTTTAAAGTTATGAAAGTGGTATTTTCAGTATTTAACTGAAAATATAACAAAGGCCCCAAATAAAACTTTGATTTGAAATACCGTTTCCAAACTAAATGATTGAGTTTCAAAATTAAGCCAAAAGGAAATGAAAAATATCTGTACCCTTTGGTAATAAATAGGAAACCACTGAGTAAAGATCAGAGCTGAATTCTCTCATAGGCATATATATGTTCCTAATGACATTGTGATCAGAATGATCCAATGATAAATAAATAATAGGCCAATGGTGATTCTTAGCTGACTCCGACGAATTCCTCTGGCTAGTGGTTATAGTTGGGATAGTTAAAGAGTTTTATTGTTCATGTAGAGAACCAAAGTATATAGATTCATGAACCTGAAGAAATAGGCAATTCTGATTCTTACGCATCTCTAGAGATGATTATAGGGGTTGCCTCATAAATTTCAAATCTTGGACAGGTGCAGTTGCTCATACAAGAGCAATCCTTTCTTAAGCTGAAATAAAAGTAATATTGGAAAGAATAGCTCATTGCTGTCATGCCCCCATCAGTTTCGTTAGCATTTCTCTTTTATAAATATTGCAAGTTATGTAAAGAATGAGGTTCTAAAGATAAATTTCCAACAACTAAGAATAAGCTAAATTTGACTATAAAGAGGGAATTTCCTTTACACTGTTTAAATGCATGTTCTTGTTTTTGACGAATTTCAAATTTACATGGATTTTTTTTTCTATGTAAGATCTGGTTTCTCTAGAAAATGAGTATTCTACAGTAGATAAATGCTTAAAATATTTATGCTAAATTAGAAGAGATTGTTAGTTATATCTAAGGGTGCAAAAAATGGTGATATGAATCAGATTGCATAGAAGCAAAGCTGAAAAGCTGTTGTTTTTATTTGTTCAATATGTCAGTGTACATTATAATTATTTTTTAGGAGAAGAATTTTCTGCACTGGAGTCATTTTTCTCTGCCATCTCAGAGAAAAAACAAGAATTTACATTTAATCTTGCCAATGCCCTCTACCTTCAAGAAGGATTCACTGTGAAAGAACAGTATCTCCATGGCAACAAGGAATTTTTTCAGAGTGCCATAAAACTGGTGAATTTTCAGGATGCAAAGTCTTGTGCAGAGACAATAAGTACCTGGGTAGAAAGAAAAACAGATGGTAAAGTTTCCCATTTTCATAAAATCATTATTTGACATTGTGTGCATGGTTTTTAATATCCTAAAGTAAAGAATGGTTGAATATTTTCCCACTAAACTGGCTTGGAGGGATCAAATCTCCTATTTTGTTTCCCTATTATTCAGATTAATACTAAATTGTAAAACCAAGAGAAATTGTAAGCTGCTTTGAAAAGTACACAAATTCTTTTTTTTTTTTTTATGAGAGACACCCATTTGTGGAATCATTAAGGAAAGAATTGTAATAATAATTTTTGTTTAAGGGTGGAGTTCTTAAATATGGCAGTAAGAATAATATCTTTGGCTAGATAAAAATTAGATCTGTCAATCCCAAATGCTTCTTTCCCACACATACTATAAATAATTAACATATCTTAGTTAAATGTGTTAATGTTTAATAATCAGTGTTGTTAATCCTATCATAAATGTGGTAATCTTAACTTTAAATTAAATACAAGCTAGCAAAAATTACAAAGAGACTCTGGAATGACATAGTAGAAAGTACATGAACTTAAAAATCATACAGAAGAGTTTAAATCTTAACAAGTTATGAGCTATGCACCATTTAAAATGACAACATTATTAAAATTTCAGGATTACTGGAAAGTTTAATAATAATGAATATGAAGAGACAAGCACATATGTGGTCCTTGATTAACAGTAGTCTGTTTCTTTGATTATTCATTCTGTTACAAAAAATTGCAATGGCGTAAGATGCCACTATATTCCTCATGGGAAGCCTCATATGGAGAATTGTAAGTTGAAAACATGAGCTGTGTTCACAGGAAAGTCCTATTAATAACATACAAAATGAGAACATCCCTAGCCAGCTTCATGGCACCCAGTTATGCTTTTGTCTTATAACTTTGAAATACTCATCAGACATAGACATAGGAGACTGGTTTTTCAGAAGAAGAAAATCATACTAGCAGCTCCATACTTGTCTCTACATAATGGGCAGTGGCTGCAGTTGTGAGAGTAGCAAGTCTGAGTATACAGTTAATATATTAATTCTGATTAACCTGCTGGAGAACCTTGAAATAGTTCGAAAAGTACCAGTAAACATGCAGAAAGAGATATTTAGTTTTTGTTCTTTCTGTCTGAAAAATGTTTACACAAATAATCTCACTAAAGAGTTCATTACTAGGTCTGTCCAAATTTGTCTAAGATGATCCCGTATCTCCTGTTTCCTAGTGAAATCTTGTCTGCACTTGTTTCTCAATAAAATATTTAATAGCACTCCCCTTTACTCTCAACATTGCTATATCTACATGATAGACTGTTTATAACTGATCTGAAAAGTAAATTTTTGTTTTAATTCTATTTAAAGCAGTTCTACTAAACCACTATTACATATTTCTTTCTGCCTCCTCCTCTACCCACTTAACAGGAAAAATTAAAGAGATGTTTTCAGGGGAAGAATTTGGCCCTCTGACTCGGCTTGTCCTGGTGAATGCGATTTATTTCAAGGGGGATTGGAAACAAAAATTCAGAAAAGAGGACACACAGCTGATGAATTTCACTAAGAAAGATGGTGTAACAGTTCAAATTCCAACGATGAAAGCTCTTTTGAGAACAAAATATGGTAATATGAGAAATCATACTCTAAAGCATGACTTTGAGAGTTGCCAAGTATATTTAATATTTTATTTTCTCTATTCCAGGTTATTTTTCTGAATCCTCTGTGAACTACCAGGTTTTGGAATTACCTTATAAAGGTAATGAGTTCAGTTTAATCATTATACTTCCTACAGAAGAGGTGAACATAGAAGAAATGGAAAAACTAATAACTGCTCATCGAATCTTGAAATGGTTCTCTGAGATGCAAGAAGAAGAAGTGGAAATAAGCCTCCCAAGGTTGGTAATGTCATTTTAACATTCTGGTTCTTATGTTTTCACTTGTAGAGAAATCTGATTAGCCAGTTGAAAGATAACAAGTTCTTGAAAAGGCTATTGACAAAAATAAAAAAGAAAAATACATTTGGAAGTATTACTCCATATTATGGATAAAAAGGCAGGTCTGAACATCTTCAGCTTTGCTTTACCATGAGGACTAAATTAAATGTTCAACATTCTCTGAAAGAAATGGAGAAATGTAAGTCTTCAAACTAGAATGCTGGGATTAAAAAGAATTATTATTCTTTTCATTAAACTTATTTTTTTCTAATTTTTTTTCCTAATTGGAATTTAAAATCTTTATCTTCCATTATGTTTAAGGAAAATAAAACCTCCAAAACACTTATGATACTGTATAATTAAAAGACATGTTAAATCACCCTTGACAGTGCTCTAACAGTCATTGAATTATAAATAGACTTCTATGGTCAGTTTTAGGTAGTTAATACAAAGGGGCAATCACAAAGGCATATCTCAGGGGCAGTACTTATAAACATTAATTTCTCAATATCATTCTTCTAGGAGACAGGAGAAACTTCCGAGAGTAAGGTATACCCAAATAACTCAATTCGCACTCTACCTGAATTTTGAAAAAAAGAGACAGATGTTCAATAGATTATATTCTGTCCTTTCATTTCTAAAATGCTCTCCATACTCATCAAGGCCCACATGGTCTGTGCGCCTCTCTTCCTGGCCATTGGTTTCTTAAATCTCTTGGCTTTTCCTCCTTTCTACTTAGCCAAAGTCCAATCAATCATTTCAATCATACTGTCACCAAATATTTTCATGTGTTTATCACCTTTGTTCCTCTCTAATTCAACCCATTCTCAATCCTAAGACTACTCGTGCTCCTTACCTACTGATTTTGTTTAGCAAAACCCATAAAGCAGTCACTCCTAGTCTCACTAAGGCTAGAGCTTGGAATTTCTTGTTTATCTTCAGAGAACTTTCTTTTCTAATGCCCGTACCACACCAGAACTTTATCTCCATTCTCCATGCATTACTTGGTGTTGATTTTTTTAATCCAACATATATCTCGACTTCTTGTTCATTGAGGAAAACATATCATTAAGGAAACTTACCTCTTTGCCCTTCATCTTCCTTGATGCCCTGGAGGAAAAGCTGTCCTATGCTTTTCTCACCCTTGATATGAATAAATATTATTAACCATACAATTTTTCTTAAAAATCTTTCTTTAACCCCTGTGGCACTACTTACTTCTATTTAGTTTTTGATCTTTCTGTAAAATTTACCTTCTCCCTGCCATATATTTTTTTGTTTCTGTTCTCAAATAATGTTTACTAGAGTTTCATCTTAAGACTTCTTCTTCTAACTCTCTTTTATCTGTGTCTCTAAAATCTGAATCTCTTCCCCCACAACCTTTCTTCCTATTTCCCGTCATTGGTATTTCTCTACCTGGATGTTATTCAGTCTTTCAAGGAATATTCTTCTTAGCAAATTCTATGTGCCGAACATTGGGATATAATGGTGTATGTGACAGATATGTCATGACCAGCTGCAGTAGTGATTATAAAATGTTCATTTACTTTAACCTATTGGACACGCATACAAATTGGAATCCCAAATTTGCATTAAACATTGTCCAGCTATGTTTAATATGTGAGAGAAAGCATTTTTAATTCAGCCCTTGAGGCTAATAGAGTATTTCACACACACACACACACATACACACACACACACACACACACGCGCACTCACACTTGGAGCTAACTGGTTAGAAAATGAAAAGAAACTACTATATTTACATAATAGTCTGGGTCCACCAGTGTCAAAAAGATTGTGTCCCATTATTATCCTTGCGTGTAGCTTTAAGATTTGGTTTGAATGGTCCTAGACTGAACTTTCCAAGGAAGACTCAAACCCACAGTAACAAAACTGGATTCCACATAATAAGGATAGGGGCCCCAAAGGAGACCCATCCAAGACTTTTTTTTCATTAAATAAGAGTCCTGGCTATAAAGGAAAAGGAAAGAACAGCACCATTCCTCAGTTGGGCCTGCAGACAGGAGTGGATCGATCTTAAAATGGAAATTCTGAATTGTTTTCTTTCATTTTTTGCAACTTTTACTTGTGTTAAGACCCCTTTAAGCACAATGGTTACATTTGACACTAAATTGCTATCTTGTAAGCAAATAGATAATCTTTACATATGCTAAAATATTCATTTCATGATTATTTAGTAGTTAATTGTCTGTCCAGTCTTTTTGCTGCTCATTCTTTTACCCTTAGCTGTATCCATTGACAGTTTTAGAGGAAGGTCAAGGAAAAGGGAAAATGAACCACGTCTAGAATAAATATTACGACAAAATTTGGAAGCAGTACATAATTAATACTGCATATATAGATAAATAGATGGAGATTATGATTTGAATTATTTCTTTATTAGAAGGCAGTGGGAATTAGCACATTAGCTTTGACTTGGAATGGACCCGAGTTTGAATCTTAGCACTGTCTCCTACTTGACCTTGAACCTGAAAATCAACCTCCTCAAGCTTCCATTTTTTTAATGTTAATGGGAATAATAACGCGAACTTCCTCAGTTTTTTTGTGAAGATTAAAAGCTATAATCTATATTAAGTGCCTAACACATGGAAGTACTACTTCACATGTGGCTATTCATGGTCCTAATAATTATGGATAATTAGAAACTGGTTGTAGATTTTACTTTGACTAAATGGTTAAGTGGGTTTCTATTACTGTAGGTTTCATTGGACTAAATTATGAGCAGGATTGTTTCTTAAGTAACTCTGGGGATAATTAGGCATTATTAGAAGTTGTAATGTCTTGCAGTATTCTTCTTATTATCCTAAAATTATTGTACTATTATACTAAAAATTGCTAATTTATAGGTAGAATATTTATTCTCCACCTTTTAGAAGCCATACGCCATTCAGTTTAAAAATAGAGGTGGTAATAAAACAGAAAACAAAGAAAAAAAGGAAGGAAGGAAGAAAAAGGAACACAAAACCATCATGCTGCATATTATCTTTCTTAACAGGAAGTTCAGAGGAAGAAATTGAAAACAGTTGGCAAAAATCAAGCTATTTTTATTATGAGTTGATTTCAATGCACCTGTTGTTCCCAGTCCCAGTTAGCTAGGACTCTGAATGAGTTGACATCTTCCAAAAGTACATAATAGTTTACCAAGAAATAACTTAGGCCTAGTAAATTTCTGCCACAGCATGTTCATTGTTTTGAAAAATCATAATTAAGAAACTTGTTTGATTAGTATTTGGCAATTAAAACAATGATCTCATTAGACCAATTGCTCAAGCTAATGGGCCTACCTGTTAACTAAGCAAGGATCCTGTGCTTCAGCGGTTGTGTCTGTATCCAAACCAGAGAGAAAAGAGGCAAATACCCATGAGGGCACAGACAGAGCAATCTGGGCAGGAGTTGCCTGGGATCTGGCTGATGTAGGAATATACATAGCTACCTGTTTGATGGCTTTACATTCTTTTCTTTCATAAACAAAGTTTCTAACCTGGTTTTCAAATGCAGATTGATTCTTTAAGCATCTATAAAGTTAATGAACACTAGCTAATTTTATTATTGTTATTGTTATTATTATTAAAATGGTAAAGTGAGGTTCAGTAACTGCTGTTGACTTGGAATCCTAGGTCAGTGCCTAAGAGAATCTTTGAGATTCTCTGGGTAAAGTCCCTCTTCACATCAACATGGACAGGTGAGCTGAATCTGGAGTCCTAACTTATGGCCCTGCATTAGAAATACTGAGCTTTTTTGTTTTTCTCCTATAATTTTTATCTTTTATTTTATTTGGAAGAAATTTAGTTCCTTTTCAATGTTTTGCCCCTTTTACAGGGTTGATTGAAAAGATATTAGGTGTGTCCATAAACTGAAGAAAGTCACATCAATTATGACAATGGATGGGAAGGATAATAGGTTATCAATGCTTCTCTGTATTTCAATAGCCAACAATCTCCTCTAAAGACTGTTGGCTCCTGTTTCCCTCTCCTAACATCTTGGGCATCTGCCAGGAGTCGTCTTGGATGGTGTGAAAAAAACTGAGTGTATGTGGTTGCTGGAGGAATCTTTTATACTTCTAAGGAAGGAGCCAAGCAGTTGAAAACTTAAAACTCTCACTCTGTTTCGTTGGGTAATTGTTACTTCAAAAAGTATTCTCTTCCCTCTTCCCACCAAACATTAATCTGGGAAGCAAGTTATTAGTAACCCAGAGCTACTTCGTGGAATTGGGGAGAAATGATGTGAAATGTGAGGAAATGTAATTGGGATAATGAAAGCAAAAGATTTCACAATATAATCTCTTCCAAGTTATTCATTTTATATAAAAAATTAAAGAAAACATTTTGACATCAAATGTGTTCTGTGTTTCAAGACTTTTCTTCATCTTTTTTTTTAAACAGATTTAAAGTAGAACAAAAATTAGATTTCAAAGAAGCTTTGTATTTTTTGAATATAACTGAAATATTTAGCAGTGGCTGTGACCTTTCCGGAATAACAGGTAGTATGATAAATAATTCTTATATTGTCATGTTAATATGTTTTCTTAATAACTATGTTAACTGACTGATTTTAAAACTGAAATAGCATTTGGACCCAGAAAATACATACACGGTGAATAAATGTCATGGTCATGTTGAGTCATCTATACATAAACACTCTATTTTGCATTTAAGTACTTTTCTTTAATGAAAGCCGAGAAACATTTTAGAATGTTAGATAAGCCTTCCAACCACGCTTGTAATGAAACTATATAGGTAAAGTATTATATGGGCTTTTATTTTGGCCCTATTTGCATTTCCTTATTTGAACAACAAGAATTAAAACTTTGAGTCTCTCATCTAAGCGGAGCTAATAAAACTCTTATAAACCAATTTGCAAATGTTAATTCAGTAATATTAGAGCCTATGAAATAGGCATTCACAACATGCTAGATAATGAACACAGTCTAGAAACTGTAATGCTACAGCTTGTAGATTTAGCTTGGGACTGACAACAAATTTGAGGAGACGGAGCTCTTATGCTAATTTGCGCCCGTGAAATTGTGTAGGGTTAAGATGCTCACTTGCACAACAAAGCTCAAGTCTTTTAATTTTTCTCATCCTGGCAGTATCCAATAGTTCAAAAAGACCTAATTAAAGAGAATAAAAATGGATAAAGAGAGCCAATTTGTCCCAAGTTACTTACCCTCTTTTAAATTCAGTCTCTGTTTTATAAAAAGGGGCCTAATGATACAGATCTATCTATTTGATGTGTTTTTGTATCATAACATGGAAATTTTGTGCATTCCTATATAAGTATATGGGTTTTGGAAAAATATTCATTCATTCACTCATCACTTATGTGGGTAAATGAACAGAATTAATGAGCTTGGTGGAGGAGTTGGGTAGGAGACACAGGTGACATAGATGTTCATTGTCACTTTCATACATGATTAGTTACTTGTTCTCACACTGACAGGTAGTTCTCCATTCTCTAACAATTTCATCATCATCAGAAATGAGACAGTCAACAATAAATACTGCAACAGGATCCTATCTAAGTGTGCCCTGGAACACAGCCACCTCACCAACCTGAAATAAACCAAGCTATTTTTTAAGCACCTCTTCCTCTTAACCATTTTTCTGGTCTTCGGAAGCTTACTCGCTATACCTCATACATTTCAAACAGCCACTCACTCTGCCAGTTTCCAGCAACTTGTGACTTCTACAAAATCTCCTATTACAGGCAGATTTGTCAAGAAAATACCTTTAAAATGCTTCATAAAATGATTTCTGCAAGAGAATAACCCTGAACAGAGAATAAAAGTCCAACGTTTTCAGCTCTTTCTCTCCCGAGTTACCTATTTGAACTGTTTTAACTACTTTGGCTCTGTCTTATTGCCGGAAATAGAATGACTGCAGTCAAGGTTGGCCCTACACTCAGTCATCAAAAATTGTGAATTCCCTGCTATTTCTACTTTTCATTTGTGCAATAAGCATTTACTAAAGGCTACTGTAAACCAGCCCACCACTAGTGCTATGGAATATTTACACAAAAGAGACATTACCTTTTACTCATATAGCTCACAAGTTGTAGATGACATGTTTTCAGAATTACTTTAGAAATTTTGAGATGAATATTTGACTTCTGTTATTACTTTGGATGTCATCTTTAGTAAAATATTTAACCTTTCTGAGCCTCAACTTCCAAATTCGTTAAATGAGATAATATATCCTCGTGGTGGAATTAAATAAAAGAATGTATGTATATCACCTAGTTCCACATCTGGCACGTAGTAGATACTCAGTAAATGTTAAATTAAAAAAAACAAGAGAGGCAAGTGACATATTAATATTTACCTACACATCTGGCAAAACTATAGAAGATTTCTTGTCTTCTTAATTTGACAAAGACATATGTGAAATTTTTATAGAAACGAAAGGAAAGAATTATTACAAAAGTGTAGAAACTAGTGAGTTTATGGAGTCCAGATCCCTTGTTCTGGCTACTAACTTTCGGATCCTGTTCTTTTCCCAAGACTGGGCTTTCTCTGTGGTGAGATGGAACACACAAGACCAAGTTGCTCAGTCTAACAGCCAGAGAGTAACTTGGTCTTGTGCTATTGTGAAACTGGGTCCAATTTTCCACTAATCCCCAACATGCTTTTTTGTCTCTGCTCTCGGCAGTATGGGCCCCTAGGTCACCTACCCTGTGCTTTTTGTGTGAATTTTGTCTTATTCAAAGCAATCCTGGAGAAAGAAGGTGTTTTTTTTGGCTAATCTTGAAAGAACCAATCTCCCGTACTTCAGTTAATCCACACAGTGAGTGGATGTCCCCTTTTCTCCATTTTATGTGTCAAAATTAGACAGGGTGGTGAGGGAAAACTAATATTAGGGAGTGACATTTTTTCTGAAATCTGAATAACAAGGGAGAAAATCAGGGGAAAATCTGGGGAAGGAGTTCTAGGCAGAGGGAGAGCTAGGGTTATGGCCTTGGTGTTTGACTTTGTAGCCTGAGCTTCTGGATAAGGACAGGAGAGTGAGAGATGAGGATAAAATATACTGAGGGTCCAGACAGAATCACCATAAGCAATTTGGAGTTTATGTTTAGTGGAGTGGGGATTCATTTTCTATGCAAATATCCCTTTGATGACTTTTCTCTATCTTGCCTGAGGGGATTTACTTTTCAGTAAGCTATCAGAGCTGATTCCTCTTTACTAAATTATTTTTTCATAATTTTCTTTTTTTTTAATTTTGTGGTTTTGGTGGCATCTACCAGCATCATATCAGCTTTCTCTCTCAAGAGAGACAAAGTTACTTTTCCTCTTTCCTCTTAAAGTTTCAAGACACATCTTCCTCTCCTCCACTCTCTTGTCATCAATGAATGAACGACCTTGTTTCAGTTATTTCTCTGGGGAACATTGTCAGATTTATCTGGTCTTGACAGAACAGAGATGGCTGATGGCTTCAAACTTATGGTTTCACTTCCCCCTTCTCAAGGAGACTATCCTCGCAGGTCACTAAATCAGAAACGCCTCACATATATACATCAGTTCCACCAAGGGGAGAAGAGAGGCATTCTCTCCCAGCCTGTATCCACACTAGAACAGAATGTTGTAAGACCCTATCTTACACTGAAAAATTTGACAGGTTTTAAAGCATAGCTCTGAAGTGATTTTGTAACAGATACCACAAAAGCTCTTTAGACTTTCATGGCCTCACCAGTCTTGAAGGCAAGCAAATTTTGTTTTAAATCCAGATCAAAACTGAATACAGAATTTAAAAGGCAAGTCAGCTTTGAGGTTGAATACATAGGGTGGGATTAATTCAAATCTATAAAGCCTCCTTCATCCTGTCTGTAGACCATGACCACGGCGGACAAAAACTTCTGTCCATTCAAATATTTCACTTGGTGGGATACCTGATTTCAGGCTTATACCCTTCTATCTTTACCTTTTATATCTGAACTAAGCTCGATCTCCCTGTTTGTGACTCTACTAAGTCCACAAAAGTTAAACTTAAAACACCTTTATCTCTATCTAGCAAATTAACCAGCTTGAAGTTTTTTTTTTCCCCTTTTCTTTGTTCATGTGAAAATGAAATTAACCTGAGACCTAATAAGCAATGGCTTTGAATTTTAACTTAAATATACTTTCATATTTTCCAACAGATTCATCTGAGGTATATGTTTCCCAAGTCATGCAACAAGTTTTCTTTGAGATAAATGAAGATGGCAGTGAAGTGGCAACATCGACTGGTAGGACAAAAGATTTCACAAGCAGGGGGAAAGATTGGGGGGAAACGAGCATTAGGGTGCTGGAGCTTTTGCAATATTCTGATTGCCCTTTTCTCTCCTGCTGTCTAGGACTCTCTAGGAAGAAAAAGAAATTGGTTGTGTAAGATGCTTTGCATCTCTGCAACCACAGCTTAATGCAAAGGAGAGGGAAGGGATTTGATTAAAAGTTGAGGCTCATCTACAGATATTTGCTTATTTTCAAACTGCATTACTTGTCAATTAGCAGATAGGACTTGTGGAGAAAAATTTAAGCTCAACTATAAAATCATTATTGTTCAGGAATGCTCACTCTTAAGTAATTGTATTAATTTTATTCTTTCATTACACCAAGTTAGTCCCTGCTTTTAAAATTTGATTCTTGTCATTATCTCTACGGCACATTAGTATCACCTGGAAAGCTTTTTAAAATCCTATAAAGTTTGTATGTTTGGAGATAAGATCCAGGCTCCAGTATTTTCTTGTTTTCCTGTGTTTCTTATGTGCTCCCAGGATTGAGAACCAGTGCTCCACAGTGGCCGGCAGCCTATCTTTCCTTCTGCAAGTATAGTGCATAGACTAGCAGCATGGGCATCACTTGGAAACTTGTTAGAAATGCAGAACCTCAGGCCCAACTTTAAATCTACTGAGTCAGAAACTGCTTGATCTGTGTACACGTTACAGTTCGAGAATTGCTCCTCTATATTTCCTTGAACAAATGGCATTTTGAGTTATGTCTACGCTGTCATACAAGAAAATGATTAGAGCAAAGCCTTAAATTTAGTCAGAAAGGGAAAAGCTATTTTAATGAATCCCTCATAAATATATTTTAATTTTTTAGACTATTTGGATTCTAACCAATATGTAAAAGATATGTATTATGTAAATTGTCTTATTGATAAATTTCTACAAATTTATATTCACATTGTTAATTTCTTGATTAATTTGTAAAGCGACATAGTGTCAGTGGATTTTGACATCTGAGTGTAACACACTGGACTCTCTCTACCATTTTGTCATCTCCTGAAAGACTTTGCATTACTGTGCTCAAGAAACTTATATTGGAGGGGATGGAATATTTTAATCCTTGGAGAAATGAAAACGTTGCATTGGGATGAAGTTACTGGCCCATGTAGACAAATTTTACAGCTGTTTTTACATAGAACTAGAAGAGTTCTTAAAGATCATTGTCTGATCCTATTATAATATTGATGAAAAAACAAGCCCAGCAATGTGAAGTGGTTTGCCTGTAATCAGACTATTAATTGACAGCACAATTTGAACTGAAATCAGGTTGTCTAACATCGAGTTCAGAGCTCTTTCTGCTATTGCTCACTGACTCTCATTTTAAGTCTAGAGTTCTCTAAAATGATGTAACAGTCCTTAAGGGATCAGTAGTAACCCTGGTGCATCACACCATGGAATAGTCAGCATGGATATTTTTACTTTCAGGCTTCTGCTCAGAGCTTGCTTAAGAACAGAAGAGCTCAAGTATTCACCCAAAGAAGAATGGGAGTGATATTGACTATGTTTTTCTGGTTATCTCATTAATTCAGACATTGAGTCTATCTATATTCATTTGTAATTTGGGCTGTGTAGCCCTGATATTCCAGATAGGAGAAGTGCCCTGTATTTTATGTTATTAAGGTTATGTTTGATTGTGAAAGGGATCCAAATATGCCACGACAAAATATGTCATTTTGGCAAAAGAATTATTTTGAGCCAAAAGCAATTGAGAAACAAAAAAGATCTCTCTGCCCTCCCCATATCTGCCTAAAACCAGGACACAAATTTCACCTTTATCACAGGAGATGGAAGTTAACACAGAAATGACTGCAAAGCAAACCTTATTGAATAACCCTTATCTGCCATTAATTTCTCTCATATACTTATTTACCTTCCCACAGTTTATTGCCCACAGAAGTCCAAGCCCTTTTTCTTTGTCTAGTCATTTCTCCACAATTTACAACCCTTTGTTCTATGGTTTACAAGCTCTCAACCCTAACCACTTCTTTGGGTATTCACTTCTTTTCTGTGAAGCTTCTGTGTGGATAAAAAGTAAGCCATGTCTTCCGTTAGTCTGTTTTTTTTTGTCAGTTTAATTTGCATACCCTAAAGAGTAGAAACAGTTTTTTCCTTCTGTACAATTGTTTTTCAATTCTAATCACACATGTTATATTTTTTTAAATTATTTTTTCATGGGTCTGGGAAAATTGTACAAGAGCATAGTATTATTTGTAAAGAAAACATCTAAATTGAGTGTAGAAATATTTAACTTAGAAAGAAAAGAAATGCAACCATTTAAATTTACCCACTCTAAATATTGACAAACAATACAATGGAGCAGCATAAAATAAATTGTGACGGTAAATAATTGTTAAAGCAGCAAATCTCTTCTAATCTCATAATAAAAACCTCATACACATTCACAGCACAAATCCTAAAAGCTCTGAGCTCTCAGAATAATTTTGGAAAAGTAAGTTAAAAAAATAAATTTAAACTCAGATTTGATTGCCATAAACCTGAAGAATAGAAATAAAGTGCAAACATATCTGCATAGGAATTTGAGTTGAAATATTATAAGAATAAACCATATAATGTAAATAAAAACAACAGAAAATTTTTGTTTAAAAGATAAAATAGTTCAACTGCTTTCACTAAATTGAAACTAGTACCCGTCTTTCTTCTTCACTGAGCATAAATGTGAATTAGTTATAATTAGTTATAATTAGTTATAATTAGTTAGAATTAGTTAGAATTAGTCTATGAATGATCCAATATTTATTCTTCTGCTCTTTGGTTTTTAAATTTATTCTAAACTTCTCTGTATTTAGAAAATAGTAATTTTCACATATTAACTCCTCAAACAAAATGAACTTTTCTGTCTATAAAAAAAATTAAAGAAATATTTTCTTTACTGATTTTAATGTAGACATCTAAATAACTGTTGTCTTTATTTCATAGGTATACACATCCCTGTGATCATGAGCCTTGCTCCAAACCAATTTATAGCAAATCATCCATTTCTGTTTATTATGAAGAATAACCCAACAGGTACCTTTTTGAGAAGTCCCTAGAGAAACTGCTTACGTTAAACAGACCTATTCCTGGCTGCTAATTGCAATCTACATATCTGAATCACTTATTCTTTCAACGGGTATTTGTTGAGTTCCTGTTTTGCAGCAGGCATTCTATTTTAAGAAATGACAGGGGCCCAAAATAGGATAGTGGTAATAATAGCTGCCAACATAGCTATTATATATGCTAACCACTTTAAATACCTATCTCTAAAGCTAATACCATTTCAGTAGGTTAGATACTTGACTAACAAAGATATAAAAGCTCAGAGAGAGATTATGTAGTTTGTCTAGGTGGCAGACTGAGAACAGGACCTGTTTGCTTCCGAAGTCAACTCTATTTTATGCCACAATGGGGTTGGATATTGGGAGCTGTAGAGTTGTGAAAGCTTTCAGAGGTAGATGCGAAAAGAATAAATGACTAGGAACAGGCCCTGGGTGGGAGGAAGGGCTCGAACATAATTCCAAATCTCCAATTTGGAAATCTGGTGAGAGGTGATGCAGTTAGGTATGAAAGGTGGAGGTAATAGTGGATTGGATTGGCCTTTGACACAATGTTAACATGTGGAAATGCAGATTGGGTAAATGTTTCTATATTTTCTCTTAACAAAGAGAGAGGTCAGGAATGAGGATACAGTGAAGGAACTTTCTTTAAGTTTATATTTAGGACTCTTCCATAGTCATAATTACCATAAACCAGAGGAGAGCAGAACTCATTTTTTATTCACTTCTGTTTCCAGACCAGTATTGGGCAAAGTGCCTTGCACACAATATCAGTATCTCTGGAGATTGAGAGTATGGTCTTGGGTGTCAAACCTGGGTTCAAGTTCCAGCTCAATTAACTAATAGTTTTGACACAGTCACTTATACTTTCTAGACCATATTTTCCCAGCTCCTACATGAACATATTATTAGCATTCATCTCATAGAGTTAAAATAAAATAATATATGAAGCCTGTAACACTGTGTCTGGCACATAGTGTTTATTATGAATAAATCGATAAACATAATTGAGTGAATGCTGAGTAAATGAAGAAAAGAAAATTAAAAAGTTTCTCTATATAAATTAGTTCACATGGAAATGAGATATAGTTAATTTCAGAATCTGAATCTGTTTGATTAACTAGGGATACTGATGTTATTGGCTCCTTAAGGGATACACTAGTTTCTTTTTTAGGCTCCATGAAACTAGTGCTGAATGACCTTTCTGAAAGTTATATCTTGGAAACAAAGAAGCAGTTTTAGATTTGCTGATATTGCCTTAACACAACTTCATTTCCAGTAGTGGATGTGTCAATGTTAAAAGATATTCTGAGTATGTTATTTGATCCATCTTTAACCTTTGGATAACTTTAATTTTTTATAATTAGTATGTAATTATTGAGTATGGAGAACAAAAAGAAATGAAGCTGCATTGGGCATCAATGCACAAGGAAATAATTGCTTTTAGAATAGTGATGTCTGACTCTCTATTTTCCAAGGCCATGTAATAGCTATGTTAAACAGAAGTAAAATGCAAAACCCAATAAAATCCACTCATTCACTTATTTGTGATAGTGCTTCACTATCAGACCTTAATGACAATTTCCACTATTTTATGAACTTAATTGTAATGAAAATTTCTAAACTAAGGTTTCTCCTTTAAAGTATTATTTGAAATGTATGGCCATTCATTTATCACTGATGAGGGGGCTGTAAATTTTTACCTTATGAAGTGTAGAATGGGCTATTATCTTAGGACAATAGACATTCAGTGATTTGTTTATTTTTCTCTCACAAATGAACTTAAAAAATCATTGAGATTAACAAAGATGGTGATTTTGCACAACATAGTAGACACTAAGTGACTTAATGCTCTACATAAAATATATTCAATTGATAATTTCAGAACTGTGAGGATGAATGATTTTAGTTTTGGTACATCAGTTTTTATCTAGATTTAAAAATTGTTTTGCATAAACAATCCTTTTGTGTAAAGTCCATACATTATTTGTATTTTACTATCAAGTTTTAAATTTTAGTATAGTCATCCAAAGCTCTTACTAAGCTGAACTTCCAGGGAAATAAACTTTTTTTATTCTTTTAGGCTGAGATTATGGGCCAGCTTTACAGACTTTCAGAAGCAAACTGTGAAAGAGGCTACATGAAATGTGCCATCTCTGAGAAAGTAGTGAATCATGGTTTTGAAACTGATAGTACTTTATACATATTTAAAAATACTGTATTCAGAACTCATTCAGGTCTTAAGTTGAAGGGAGAAACAGACTGTAGAGTATTTATTAAGAATTTTTTTCTTCTAGGTTATTGGTTTTGGTTATGCTATTGTATTTTAATATTAAGAGGTAAATTTGTTTCCATCTGATGGGGATGTTATATAAATATAAAGATTAAATATGGAACACACCTCTCTAAGAAGGGAACATGAAGAGAAAAATGGAAACAATAGTGATTTCTGCTTCAGCCTGCCTCTATATCCATTGCTATTATGTCAAGCGAGATTTCACTAATCTGTCCAATTTAGTAGTGACTGGATTTATTAGTGACTGCATGAAGACTTAATTTAAAATGTTGTTCTCCTTGGTCGAAGAAACAGATTGAAAGGTCTGAGACAAATGACTTTTATGTAATGTACTGCTCTTCTCCGTGTATAAAATTTTAAACTATTGTCTTCAATTACAAATTTCTATAAGATACTTAAAAATTTCCTGAACTAATAATTCCAATAAGCATTTTGATGCCATAGAATTATAAAAATACAAGAATCACTGATAATTCCTATTGTGACTAAATGTAAGATATATTCTGGGAAAGTTGCTTGTGCATCCTTAGCTATCTGAAGTATAGAGATTTTTGTTTCTTTTTCTCAGGATTATTTTGAGATTTTTGATTACTATTGACTATAATTTTTCAGGAAGGCATTATTGATTGTACTTACCCATAAAAAGAAGAAAAAAAATCTGCTGGATATTATATCAATTTTCATGTTTTTGTTTTTTCTAAGAGTGTGTCAGTCTTTGGACTGATGTAAAGAGTTAATGAAAAAACTCTCTCGCTGTTATTCCAAATACATTTAAATATACTTTTCATCAGGTTTAAAATTATGTGAAAGTTATTTTATCATTTTTTTTGAAATTAACCTCTATTACACATGACCCATAGGAACTTAAAGCAGCACTTGACATGGATCCATTCAAGCCACTTTCCTTACTCCAGTTGAAAAGTGAATGGATTTTGACACATTATTTGTTTCTGTTTTGTCCTCTAGTTCTTGCTTAGTACCTTTTCACTTGCAAACACAGAATGGCTGGAAATAGGTGTTTGCATTTATGCTGTATACTATATCACTTCTGTGAGGTTTTGAAAGCATTGGTGATATGAAAATATTGTCTTTAACAATGAGTTTTGATTCAGAGCTGAAGGAGATCTGAGAAACTGTACTTTTAACCCTAAGGGCTTATGTTACATGCATAAAAAGATGTCTGCCTGCTAATGCTTTCAATTTAAAACTCTGCCATGCTCATCACCATTTTATTATGCTGTGTTTGCCTGACTGAGTCTCTATATTTAGAAGAACGCCTCTCGGTCACTTTATTTTTGCTTTCTTATAGAAAAAAAAAGACTAGTGTATTTTTCATGACAAGCTCTTGTGGGTGTTAATTTACTTCATAAATTACCAGAAAATGATTAATAATAACATAATTATGTATTTGAGACAAAAGAGACAGTTCTGCTGTTAGACATTGCTTATTTATCTTATAGAGAACAAAGACTAAATGATTTGTTAAAAACTAAGAAAAACTAATTATTAACTTTTTTTCCTCAGAAATTCCTAAAGTATGTTTTTTTCTTTTCTCAGAATCAATTTTGTTTATGGGACGGGTGACAAATCCTGACACCCAAAAGATAAAGGGAAGAGATTTAGCTTCACTGTGAATGAAAAGTACCACCTCAGACTATAAGATGATTCTTTGGAAAATAGTTGATTTGCACAACATCATCATCTTGCAAATATAGTCTATATATCATTTTCTCTTTTAAACTGTGCTTGTGTTAATCTGTATTAATATATACATGTGTTGATGAATAGATGAAATTATTAATAAATGAAAATTCATTCAATGCTTCTATTCTATGTTATCAAGTCTATATAAAAACAGTAACCTACATAAAATATTACTATTGATATCTTAGAACAATCCTTTCTAAGATATTTTAGATATCAAATTCCTATTTTAGATATCAAAATCCGTATTTCTAAAAGACTGGGCTATCTGACTCCTAGGTATAATGGAATTATCCAGACCACGGGAAAGTAAAGTCAAGATAGGATGGGTGTATGGGTGCCTCTCTAGAATGCCATTTAAAGCACAGAAATCCAGTATCTATGACAATAGATGAGCTTTGAGTTTTTCGCTAATCTTAATTTGGTATTCCCTGTGTTATATTTAATATTTGCCTTGTTTTAATACCTTTTGAAACATTTTAAAAATACTTTATGCTTTAAATATGTATAGAAAGTAACAAAGATAATAACTTTTCTAAAGCTTTCCTACATGTGAAAGTGGCAGCTAAATTAGCATGATTAAGGAGACTGACCTTCCACAATATTACAACACTGAACTAAGAAAGTATGAGAGCCATGATCGTAATCTATAAAGATTAAGTGTAGAATTCTTCCTCTGAATAATCTGAAATGTCAGATGCAAATATCCAAAATAGTACCACATTCCAATGACTTAATATAACATGTTTCACAGTTTTTCTATTTCTGTGTTAATGATGTAAGATGTCTTTTTGTTTGTCTGTCTTTACAATTCTTGGCAAAGAGCTTAATGATAATGGCTACCCATTGTGTCAGGCACTAAAGTAAATACTTTATCTGCATCATGTCAAATGTACTAAAAACCATATGGAATATTATTACTCATCTTCCTGATGAAGGAACTGAGACTCAAAGATGTTACATAAATCAGTCAAGGACATATAGCAAATAAGTATAATAGTCTTTACCATATTTCAAAATTTGAACCCAAGAGTATCTGAGCTAGAAGTCTTTGACTGTAATCACTGAGTTATAATTCCTTCTATTTAAGTCTTTCAATGTATATAGGTCTCCCCCTGAAACATTATGCTGTCTAGCCTATAAGGTCTAGGTGTCCAACTACAGCAAAAACCTAGAGCAATAGTCAAGATATTATGAACATGATTTTAGAATTAGTTGTGATTGCTTAAAACCATAGCATAATTGAAAGCAATGTTAATTTTCTGAGACTTGTCAATTTGCGCTTACTTAGCTATAACACAGCAAATGCTAATCTACTTGTTAATGATATATCACAAATTTGTTTCTCACCATGGAACTGGTTTAAAAATATGCTTCCTCAATTTAGGGAGAAGAGAATAATAAGCTCAGTTAAGAGTACTATAGTTTTATTCGAGCCTGGTCAACATTCCTGTCTTCCTTGGATTGCCTGAGTTCTTATGATCAAGTCGGTCTATTCTGGAGATTCATTCATTTGTTCCACACATCTTAACTCAGCTTCCACCATGTTTCAGGCACTGTTCTAGGTATAGGGGATAAACTGGTGAACAAAACTGACATGATCTCTGCCTTCAGGGAGTTGACATTTTACTGGTGGCAGGAAAACAGTAAACCAGTGAACAAATACGAAAACAGGTTAATTTCAGATGATGAAAAGTAATGATAGTAATAAAATAGGATGAGGAAATAAAAGGGGTTTATAAAATGAGATGATGTAACAATGGACTGCTCAAGTTTCACTTTAAGTACATGTTTTTATGTGTTCCTAATGTGTTTGTTTTTCTTCTATAAGATCTGCTAAATGTCTGCCCCAGATTCCCTCCTTTGGAGCCTGACTTCGCATTGTAGCATAGTTTCGGCTATTGTTTTTCTTCTCTGATTTCGTGCTCTGTATCTGGTAGGTGCTACTTGCCTTAAAAAGGGAGAAAGTTTTAAGTTCTTATAGAAGAGAGAGTAGCCTTCTGGTGTGTGTTCAAGCTGAAAATCTCTTCTACCTTCCTCTAGAAGTATAGCTGCCAAAGCACTTCGAAGGTTAAAACATTTAATCTTCACCTTCAGCTGCAATTAACTCAGTAGTTATTATTGTTCCATATCATAAAGGTTAGAAGTGTCTGGAATATATTTATAAAATGTATATCTATTATAAAATAAAATAAAATAGAAATAATTTTCTTTGCCAAATTATGAAATGTTTAAGATTCACAACAATACCTAATTTTGTAGAATAAAAATATTATCAATTAAAACCCCTTATAAAAGTCTACTATATCACATATGTATTTTTTTCCTTCCTTGAGGAAAAATAATCATTTAAGTAGTAGGATTTTGGGGAAAACTTGGAATTGGGTTTTTATTGACTTCACATAGTTATAATTCATGGCATATTTTAGAGGGGTCTGCTACATCACACCGTGAGACCCAAGAGGCTAAAGGACTGAGATAATAAACAATTTATTTTGGGAGGTGAGATTTATAGAATTCTCCTAAATTAGATAATAAAGATTTGGAAAACTTGAAAGATACAGAGAAAACTTAAAGCAGATTTCATTAGAAGTCAGCGCTTTGGACCTCAGGACATAAAGTGTTTTCTTACAGTATGGCCTCGGGAGGAGCCTTCCTGAGCTGTGGATCCTGAGACCGACTCAATGTGGGTGGAAAAGTGGGCCCACTGTAGTCTGTTTGCTAGTAAGAGTTCTGTTTTTCTGACTGTCCCCCTCTTTTTTTCTCCTGGCTTCTTATGTGATCATCTTAAATCTGAAGCTCCAAATCCAAGCGGTCAAAATCTAGTTTCTTTCTTTCTTTCTCTTTCTGGTGCCTAAAGTGGCCACCCTGATGGTATATAAAAGAAATAAAAGATGGGGCATTTTTCACTGTTGAACATTATAGTTTTGGTTTGTCACCTCAGTTCTCTGGGTCTTCAATATCCTCACCAATATAGTCGAAGATAGAGCAAATCCTACTGAAAGCCTTTATTCCAAAGTCCTATATTTAGAAAAGCTTGGACTTCTCAACAAAGATACATCTTTGGAATAATGTCTTTTAAATTGTTTTTGTCTATAAGCAGTGTTTATTCACCAAAACAAAACAAAACAAAAAACAAGATCTTGGTCCATTACATTATCTTTATTTATAGTTGTCTCTCTATAGCTTTGAGATTTAAAAACAGAGGACATATAAAACAATTTTACTATTGTGGCAGAGACCTCTATCTACTGAAGATTTTTGACCGTGGTTTCCAAACTGTGGAGCTGTGGCTGGGCAGTGGCGACCTGCCAGGGACTTCATTTCACCCACTGTTGCATTTATCTAAGCGGAGCCTTGAAATTAGTTCTCATCAATGGAATGTGAGTGGAAGTGAGTGCATCCCTTGTGAGGAAACAATTATCCCTCTCTAAGGGTTCTCTTCTCCTGCACCAGCTAGATGCTAATGCTCAAGGTGACCCTGGAAGCCCTAGAAGATGACAGAGCCACTGTTAGTCTGAGTTCCTCTATCGCTGTGCATTCATAGGTCTTCTCTGCTCCATGGGTCAAAGCTAACCAAAAGCATCTACTGGCATTGGACTCTGATGTTAGCAAGAGTGATATTTTCATTGGAATCTGAGAAATTTGTTAGTGACAAATTTGTTAGTGACAAAGAATGAGTGTTAATTTGGTACCTTTACTGAGGTGCTCCTGTAACAAAACCCAAAGTATGTGGCATAATTTGAAGTCAGACAGCAATAACAACCACACAGACATAGAAGATTGAAAGGCAGGAGAACTTGTTAAATTGTGGAAATATTTGGTAAAATTGTTGCCTATGATAAGTTGGAAACTGACCTGACCCAATATTCAGCCAGAGACTACAGAAATTATGAACTTGGTAGACTACTTGACCTGTTCTCACTAAGTGGAATGTGAGGAGAAATGCTATGTGTTACTTCTGGCTGCAGTGATTAGGAAGTAAGTTTGTCTATTTTTCATTCTCTTTTGTCCACTTTGATGGCTGTATATCAACATTAAGGATGACCACGGAGGGCTTACGAGGCGGCTGAAAGACGGCAGAGGCTTCATCAACCTGAGTCTCTTAATGATTGCATAGATCATACCCATTCTATACTCTGTACTACCACCATTGACCAGGAATTCCCAAGCAGGACTCCCTATGATCAAGAACTACACAATATGGTGTTAGGCCATAGGAACTAGGTATCTAGTCTCACCAAAATAATATAACTATGTTCTTAATACATGCTTTCCATGTATTAGCCTGTAGTAGATGTTTACTCATTCTGGTGCTTGACCCCTATTAAGAAAAAGTTCTAGAATACTATTTCAATTTGCCTAATTCAGTGAAAGAAATTCAGAAATGATATTCCAGTGTATTTTTCCCATGCAAATTGCTCAGCTCCAAGACAAAAATGTATCTTCGCAAAAATAGAGAAAATAACAAAATGCAGAAAGCCCACTAATGGGGTGTTTTGCTGGCTGCCCCATAGTTCTCTTGATTGAGATACTTTCCATTATAAAAAAAACAGCCTTCACCCTCTACCTCTTCATTACTCTGTGTGTGTGTGTGTGTGTGTGTGTGTGTGTATGTGTGTGTGTGGTACTGGTAGGGATGTGGAGAATAAGGGTATCTTCTTTAAAGATTTATCTTGAACAGGTTTTTGACTAATCTAAAAAAATTTTGCCTGCTTGCAAGGGATGAAGATGTGACCTTGTTAATGATGTTTAAAGCATGTGCTATCTGATGCTCCATAGAAAAAGACAAAAGAAAAGTTGGTCTGAGAAGTTCTTTTTTTTTTTTTTTTTTTTTTTTAGGAGAGGCAACCCTTAGTTGATCTCAAGGATTGCAAAGACCTTGTTAGTTTATAATCCTTTATTTTTTTTAAATTAATTTTTATGCCTACAGCACCTGGTCTTCCTAGGTGGTCTCGAATACCAAGTACTAACCAGGACTGACCCTGCTTAGCTTCCGAGATCAGATGGGATCAGACTTGTTCGGAGTAGCATGGCCGTACATGAGAAGTTCTTAACAGGAATCTGTGGACACCAAAAAATTGTTCTTTGAGATTTCATATAAATATTAGATTTGAATTATTTGATTTGTTATGCCTTGTATCACATTATTTACATTCTTGCATTCATGAAAATATATAGAGAAAAATTTCTGGCAATTAAGTGCCTGTTTTATAATTAACAATAGCTAATATTTATAGATCTTACTATCTCTGAGTAATATACATCCAATATCTTATATAATCCTCACACCTCTGTCACGTTCTTTATAAAATGAGAAAATTGAAAGCAAAGGTTAAGGAACTCTTCTCAGAGATACACATGGAGTATAATTGGTAGAATCAGTATTTGAACTCTGGTTCTCTTACTCCAGATCTCACCTCTTAATTACTAAGCCAGTAGTTCTCACACTTTGATGTGCATCAGAATCACCCAGAGGCTCATTAAAACACAGATTATTAGGCTCTACCTTCACAGTTTCTGATTTAGTATGTCTGAGTCGGATCCTAAGTATTTGCATTTTTAACAAATTTCCAGGTGATGTTGACAGCTCTGGTCTGAGAACCAGTAATATGAGAACCACTGAAATAAGGTATACTGTTTTTCTTCTATGATAGTTCCTTTGCTATATTCTGAATGATCTGACAATCAATAAAACAGGAAGAAAGCCACCAGAATGCAAGTTTCAATGAAGAAAGAGGCCAGTGAAAAAAGAGTACATTAAAAATCCAAATGAAAGGAGATAAGTAAATTATAAAGATGAAGAGTCTTCATTGCAGGAGAAATAAAAGCAAGACCGTGGACAATATTCAAAGCCTTTCATAATTTAATCTTGCATTTCTAGACTAATCTTCACTCATGTGTACTTGGTCATCCAGCACATTCCCAGTCTCCCACCTTGGATGGTGACTGTTAAAGCAGCTTCCTCTGCCTGAAAATTATTTTCTCTCCTCTCCTATAAAATTTGTCTGACAAAGCTCTAATTTTGCTTTAAGAGCTAGTTCGAATATTTTTTTCCTAAAAAACAGCTATTCAAGATGCTCTCAGTTTCAACTTCTTTCCATTAACACTCTTCCCCCATATCATAATAGTTTTTTGTTTGAGCTGTTCATATAACAATAGGCCTAGTAAGAATTGTGTAGTTTTAAATTACACCGTAATGTGGTCTTATTCATCTTTATGTTTCTCAAAAGACCCAGGACTCCACTGCATCCTGGCAGATGTTCTATGAGGAGTCATCAGATTTAATAAAAAACAAAAACTTTGTTAGAGTCACCAATTCAGGTATATGTTTGCCTTATTCATTTGTACAAGAGCCTGAAAGTTGTAGATAATTGTATAATGTAGGATGTGTTTCAAATATGAATAATAGTAACTCAAAAAGAATGGCTTAAGATAACAAAAGTTTATTTGTCTGCCAAGTAAAAGAAGTCTAGAAGTTGTCAATTCATGGCTGGCATAGGGGTTCCACAGTTATTAGACACTCAATCTCTTTCAGTAACTCCATCCTTCTGGTGTTGTAGCTTAATCAGCTTGGGCTGTTACAATAAAATATCATAGACTGGGTGGCTTGGACAACAGACATTTCATTCTAACAGTTCCAGAGACTGGAAAATTCATAATCAAGATGTCTTCTATAGGTAATGTGGCCTTATTCTTTACTTCCTTTTTAGCAGTTTGTTTACAGTGTATTGTGATGTCAATTTCATTGCGTTTATCTTGCTTGGAGTTGTTGTCCTTATTGGATCTGTGGGCTAGTAGTTAACATCATATTTATCAATTTTTGGTTATTATTTTTCCAAATATTTTTCTTTCCTCCCCCACCTCTTCTAGACTTCAAGTGCATACCAGGTGGACTGCATTGCAATCTCCACAGGAGACTAAAGCTTTGTTTACATTTTTCTTTATGCATTGGTTTGCATAGTTTTCATTATAATAGCTCCAACCTTTTCTTTCGTAGGATCTAATCATCATTGAATTCTATCCAGTAAAATTTTCATTTAGTTATGACCTTTTTTAGCTCTAGAATTTCATTAAAAAATATTTTTATTTTTCTCCAAAATATATTTAGGTTTTTCTTTAAATCCTGGAATATTTTTACAATTGCTATTTTAAATTCTTGCTAGCTAAATTCTTTATCACTGTTATTTTGGGGTCTCTTTTTTATTGATTGATTTTCCTTTTATTTATAGATCATATTTTTTGCTTCTTCACATTAATAGCGTTTTGACTGGTGCTGGGCATTGTTATTATTACTGTGTTGCTGTGATTCTGGATTTTTTGCCTGCCCTTGAAGAGAGTTGAGTTTTATGTTAGCAGCTGTAAAATTGCTGGCAGATCAGCTTGATCTTTTGAAGGCCAAAGAGAGTGAATTCAGCTATATAATGGATTAAATCTTAAAAGAATTTCTGGAAACTGCTGATCAGTTGCTTCTCTTGGTGATCGTTAAAGTCAATATAAATAGTTACTTATTTAGTTTTATATCTACATTTTTTCACTTTGTCTCGACCTTGCCATCACTCTTTGCAAGAGAGCAACAAAAATCTAGAACTCAACAGGGAAAACATAGATGCATATTTCCTCCAGTGCCTGGTGCAATGACCCACTGAAATCCAGGCAGCTTCCTTCTTAAGTTGATTTCTTTACCTTTAACATCACTGTGAAGTGTAGTGCATGGTCATTGTGGAGAAAAGAACAAGGAGATAACTTTAGATACCTTTGTAAATATTGACTTTGGCATAGAACTAATAATCTAAGAACAGATAGAATATGATTAAGTGAGTTCTACTCTGGTGCATTTTCAAAAGATTGTAAGAGAAGAAATTTCATTTGATCACATTATCTAGAGATTACTGAAGAAAGATTATTTGGAGACTAGGGTATTTGAGCTTTCTTAAACATACAAAATCACAGCATACATTCTCTTTCTTTTAGAGAGTTGTAGAATTCTGTAATTTGATTTTGACTAGCATATATATATGTGTATATATATATGTGTGTGTGTATATATATGTGGGTATGTGTGTATACATTTTTTTAATTCTACAAAGTAATTGCATCATTAATTCAAGATCAGATTTTTACATTGTTAACTTCTGAAAGCATTCATTATAAGGTTCTTTGCATTCTACTGACATGGCTGTAGTCAAAGAGAATATGCCAAGAGAAGGTCAGTAAAGGCTGAGGTGAATCAATTTGCATAGAAAAAAAAAAAGAAGGGGCTGTTTCCATGGCTTCTGATAGAAACAAAGAGAGAAATGTGAAAAATGAAAACTAGTTTGCAGTGGCAAACAAAATGAACTGACCTTTTTACTTTTTTATTATATAAGAATCAATTTACTTTTGATTTTAAAGGTAAATTGATACTGTGATTATACAGTATACAGCAATACTCCTCAAGCTTCTGTAGACACTATGAAGAAAATTATTTTCATAATATTACGAAGTTAATTGTCCATTTACCCTCAGACTCTTATGAGTATACAATGGAGTTTCCATAGGCTATAAGCTGTGTGATGTTGCAATAGATTGAATACAGACACAGATATGATACTGTCAGGTATCTAGTCAGACATGAGGGACAAGGGAACAAAGGAATGGGGGCCCAGCCTAGAGATTGCTCACAGAATTCTGGGCACACACATGCGCACTAGGCAAAGCTATGGCAGCTAGGTGTCAAACAAAATGACCTCACTTGCCAATCACCTAGGAATGCCTTTGGAACCACCCATCACAGCCCAAATGTAAAGCAGACATTCCCACTTCTGGGTCCTTTTTGCCCTTCTGGGCTCCTCTCTCTTTTTGGTGGCCTTTTGTGATCTGTTTGCCCTTTCATAGCCATATAGGCCCTTTTGTGTTGGGTACAGTGCTAGGACCATATGCCTCCTTGGGGCATTCTTTGTCTTTCTAAAACATATTTTTAATAAAACTATTAAATCTCAATGACCTGTGATTCTTCACTACTCAATTGAGGAAGAACAAAGGAAAAATGCTAACTACAAATCTGTACCCTCATTATCCCTCTCCCTCCCCGCTACTGTTGGGGCAACACGGAACTCCGATCAGCCCCAACAGTGACAAGACTATTGCTGTCTTCCATTAAATAAGATATAAAAGAGATATGAAAAATATTAAAAAAATGCTACTCTTCTCTGTGACTTTTTTAAATTTGGAAAACAGTTTTTTTAAGTAAAAAAAGATAATTTAATTAAACAGTTTTAAGTAAAAAAAGATAATAAGTTTATTATTGCCATTTTAAAATGAATTAATATAAATACTTTTTAGTTCCTCAGTTTTATTTTCTAATATCTAGCTTTTTGGTACACACAATGATTTTTAAGATATCTTGAGACCAAAAAGTTTGTAAACCCCTGGTGTATATATATAGGCCACATTGACATGAGACAGTCAAACATTACGAAACCAAACCAAATAAAAACAACTAGATGACGAATGGGAAGATGAGTAGAAGCAGGAGTCTGGGAAACCAGGACCGTTTTACACTGTGAAAGAGGCACATCGCAGTCATAGATCCCCGCATAATGTGAATAATTATTTCAAGTACTACAGTTTTTTTCTCACACCAAAAAAAGGACACAGAAAATCTATAAAATCCTTTACGTGACCACAGGACAGATGGACTACAAAGCAGAATATAGCTACAGGGAGGACCACAGAGAATCAGTGTAAATTAAAAAAAAAAAAAGTGTACGTGTGTATGTGTGTGTGTGGTGTTTCCCCTTTGAGAGAATATAAAATCATAGAAATTGTTTTGTAGAGAACACGCATTAAGAGAAAAGCAAGACTCATTTTTACTTTCCCAGTGTTCGTGAAGATCTTTACAGAGTAAATGAGAAATTCGGGTAATATTTTGTCAAGGCTTTTTGGCTACAGAAACCCACATGCCGAAACGGAAAGAGGATTTCTTTAAGGACATAGGGATATTTTCATTACCAAGGAAGAAATTGCAACCAAGTTTCAGGGGGAGCAGAATCTGGAAGTGACCAACATCAAGTCTTCAGGATGTTTTTAAATTATTGCCCTTCCTTTTAGACCACTGTGTTTTCTCATCTTTGCTTCTTTCTGGAATCCTGATAAATTCATTTGTCTCTGTAGATTGGTGTTTTTGCTGCTTCATAGATATGGTTAAATATGACCCATGTAAGTTCCTATGTTTATAAGCCAAGCCACCATTAGAAGCTGGCTATCATCAAATTCCAATCCAAAATGTTTAGAGTAATCTGATTGGCTCAATTTAGGTTATGCCAAGTCCTGACCAAAAGAGTTATTGTCTAGAGGTATTTAGGCGCTAATGCTCATACAAGAATATAAATCCAGCCTTGTGAGCTGGACAAAGCTTTCACTAGAAATGAGATATGTAAATATATCCAACAGATTTCTACTTATCCCTAGGTAATTTAGTTACCTTACCCAGTAGCTCAGCCAATTGTGATTTCAGCACATAATCACTGCAGTTTTAGTAATTTGTACAAATACTCTCTTTACATATTATTACAGGTAACTGTTTTGGTAGAAATCCCTTGGCCAATTCTTTATGAAGCTTGAGTCTCCCTAAACAATTGCTATATTGCAACGAAAATTCTTTCTTTGGGCACCAGACTCTCACCTAAATTGATCAAAATTTATATATAAATGGAGACTGATGTAACCTGAGAACATAACTACTGTGGATATGCATGGGTCTACAGTAGAAGCATACAGTTGACTTTTAGCATTGAGATAAATTCTTAAAGTATTCTGTTTGGAATGCCTCATCACTGTCAGTGATGTTAGAACTATAACCAATTGCATTCATAAAATGGAAGGTCTGAATGCTATCCCTCCCTTACAGCCTGAGCCAATGGGACATGCACCATCTGGTCTGACATGCAACAAAGGATCTTTAACGAAACGGTCTAGAAACAGACCTGTTTAAGTAGAAATGTGATCCACTCCCATTTAATCTGGCCTAGAATTCTGAGAAAACATATCTCTTATTTGGCTATGCATTGGATCTTTTGTTCCTCTAGTTAATGGGAGAAATTTGAAGTGGCATTCAAGCTTGCCTGTGTTTGTCAGTACTGTTTTGTTTGTGTCTCTCTATAAGTACCCACTTAATTAAAGGGGAAAAAGTAATTTCAATAGCTCTACACTTGGGACTAGAGAGTTAGATCTTAATTAGACTAATTTAATAACTAGGGCAATATGACATATGCTTCAGTGATAGCACTTTTTATAAACAATTCATTTGAATTCTCCATTTTCAGTGCTTATCATGTCTGCCCAGAAATGATTTCTTCCTAGTCTTTAACAGATTCTAGAGACCCATGCCACGATATAACTAACAATCGATGCACTCAAACGGATACTTTCCTAAAGTTTGAAATCAGAAGATAGTATTAGGAAACAGGACCAGAGCCAAACTCCTAAATCTCCTGGCTACCTACTGCTGCCCTAGATTCAGTATCACCCTTAGACCCAGGCAAGAGAGTTTGGATCCCACGTTATAAACCTCCTCAGACTATGTGCTCTGTCCAAGGAGCTAAAAGTCTGCAAAACCAAGGGGTATATCCATCTGGAACTTGGGCCTCTCTCTTCTTGGATATCTGAAGTCCTAGAATTCACTTCCTAAACAGCCCCAAGCCTGCTTCCAAGGTTTGTGTAGGGCATTCCTAGAGTCTTTTCTCTCTAAGAAATGTTGTACTGCTGGAGGGTCTACACCAAGATACAAGAAAGGGCCAAAGGACTGGTGTTTGCATAGGCAAAGATGGAAGTACAGGTTGAGATGGGCATGCAACCAAGTCCCTCTGAGAGTAGGATAGAGGCAAGGATAAAAGAGAAAGAAACGGTTACTTCCTTCTGGGGATAAGAGACCAGTTCTCCTTATGCTGTCATGTTTTTGTGTCTTTGTTTGTTTGTTTTTACAAAAACTCAAAAAGTTCAAGAATTTTAAATTCAAACTTGGCCTGTCAGGTTATTATAAAGGTTTCTTTATTGAAGTAGGAGAATATTTCTTTTTACATTTTGGCTTGATTTTTAACTTATAAATACTCAGACATATAGTATCTGGGCCTCCATTCCTACTCTTCCCAGGGACCCACAAATGTTAAAGGTCAGCATGTCCAGATTTGTATAAGTTTCCAGGAAAATGAAAATGCTTTATTCATATATGACTTTTTGTCCTAACTCGAAGTATTTGTTTTCTAAGCTGAGCTGAACAGGAAGAAAAAAAAAAATCCTCTGGCTTATGATAAGACAGTTTAAACTGGAATCAAATCAGGCAGAGCAGCTTGTTTATGTCTCTCTGAAGCACAAAGCTATATTTCATTCCTTTATATTCAATATTCAAAAGCAGAGTGGAGGAGAAAGGGTTCACTTTAAACCTCAGAGAACAGCAGACTAAAGCCATCTATTCTAGGATTTCTGTATCTGAGACCTATCCTGGGTCCTGATAGATATTTTCTCTACATTCGACTGTGATTTCTTACTGAAGAGACACTGAAAATGACCAAGTGGTATTATTAGTATTACTTGGGCAAATATTAGGTTAAACAACTATAGATTACGTGCTTTCTTTCATGACACGTTTCGCTGTTACAATCAAGCCAGGAACAAAAATCACTTTTGAGGATTGTTATAGCTGGGTACCTAGATTGGCAGATCTGAAGCTAAGATTACTATGCATAGAGCAGCCTGAGAAATGTTTTCAAGCAATGGGTTTTGGAAAATAATGCTTTAATGAGGCCAATGTCTGCCCAGGTGTGCCCTAACTTGAACAAACGTAGCCTTCGATGATGCTCCAGGGAGAGAAAGGATTGCTATTACACAGCATCTGAGTAGTAGCATGAATGCTAAAGATTCAAATTTCTTATTATTCTTCATCTGATAAATGAATCCTGCAGTATTTTTTTAATTAAGCCTACAGGTATCTCATTATTCATGCAATTTTGTGACACCTAATATTAAAACACGGTTCAGATGTTAATAAATTTAGCGATGTCAATATTACTCATCGCTGATCTTCTGATGAAGTGCCACGTTTTCTGGCAGGTCAAAATGTGAAAGCATTAGCCATATGGTCTGTTTCAAGCTTGACATTATATCCAGCTATGCAGCAATGTTAGTGCTAATAAAGCCTAAACTTCGCAGGACTCACCAGTGTACAAGCAGGTTAGGTGGCTGCTTTTGTGGCGTGTTTTTAGAGAGTGCAAACCCTTCCTATTCTCAATATTTTCAAACACCTACTCTGCACCTACCATGGTACCGTTACGGTTCGGGGGTGATTTGAACTCCAGTGTCACCCCGGCAATGGGGGTGGGGAGGATAACAGCGCAGAAGTGTAATTAGCTTTTTTCCTTGGTTCTTCCTCATTGACGCAGTGAAGAATCACAGGTCAGTGAGATTTAGAAAAGATTTATTAAAAGTATATTTTAGAAAGACAGAGCATGTTCCAAGGAGAAACATGATTTCAGCGAAGAGAGCTATAACAACCCAGAAGTTAGAAGGTCTGAATTATTTTTGGGCCATGAAGTGGTTACAAAGGCATTCTTAGGTGACTGGCAAGAGAGGTCATTTTGATTGACACTTGGCTGCTGTATAACATTTTGCCTAGTGCGCATGTGCCTACCCAGAATTCATTCTGTTACAATTAGATTCATGCACTTCCAGGCATAAATGTGGTATTATAATGACAGTATAATGAGGCTTAGCTTGTGAGCAGGTTAGGGTATTACCTTCTGTGATGGCATCTGTGGCTGAATTAAACCAGCCATAGATTATGGCCCTCCGGTCCTTTGTCTTCTGGTTGCAGGAGGGTTTCTCCAATTACCAACAGGGTGTTCTTTGGGCGGTCTCTAGGCTGAGCCTCTACTCCTTGTTTTCCCTGTCACTCCTATCTGACAAGTTACCTAACTGTACTAAAGCTTGTGCTAAATGCTAAAGCTAGAAAGACATAGTCTTTGCCTTCCAAGTCATTAGTGCTGTGAGAGTAGCAGACATGGTTGACTTGCCAAGATGTGAAGAATTCTTGCAGTAGAGGTGCTCCTTGTCATTAAGCAACTAGGTCTCTATGCTGCAAACATGGAAGATAAAACCTACTGGTTTAATAACATCTGTATTAGGTAAAAGTTAAGCTGATTTATATACATATATGTAGGTCCCAAGTACAGTGGCTTTAAAAGATCTATTGGTTCCTACGCAATGTCTTCATCAGCATCATCAAAGCTGAATTGCAGACATGCCCATGTAAAGGCTCAAGGCAAGAAAAAATAACAGATGTGCAGGTCAACCAATTTTTTTTTTAAACCAATGAGATAGACATTGCCCTTATCACTTCTACTCATCTCTTGGTGAAAACTAAGTCACATATCAGAGACAGCTGCAAAGGAGTCTGGTAAAGGTAGTCTCTGGCTGGGTGGCCACACACAGTTTGAACTCTATTACTATGAAGAGTAGGAGTATGGATTTTGATAGACAACTAAAAGTCTCCCCCACAGAATCATTCAAAACATCAGGATTTTCTGTATAATCCATTTAATAAAGTGGCAATTGCTTTAGTAAAATCTTGAAGTTATGGAACATAGAAGAGTAATATTTTTAATAGGGAGATAGTGAATAAGCACTTTGAAGGCTAGCTGGGCCTGATTGTGAGTTGGGTGTGGAGACAAGACTCTAGTTGTCTAAGATAAGCTTGAAAGAGAATATGGCAACCAAAGATAAACTTGGAGGCACGATGGGGGGTCACCTGGGGGCACAGTGGAGACATCACACTAGGGTAGTAGTCTGGCTAGGTCAAGATCTTCTTAGAGCAGTCTGCAAGCACACCAGTAAGTATAAAACTCATTTATATTCAGTTTTGCAAACCATATTACAACTATATTTGCTTCTCTGATTGGAAAAGTCATATAGGTATGGGCATTACCATTGGGCTTGTACATGTAAAAAATGTTTTAGTATTAATAGCAGAAAAATTGTTTTAAATTAATGTATTTGCATTGGAGAAATTTCATACTTTTTTATTTCTGGTATACTTATTTGGATTTTGTTAGAGAAATTTAAAATATAGAACGACGGTCTTAAGCACATATCTATATTTATTCATTTAAAGTTTGAAAAGCGAGATGCTTCTGGGATTCTGTAGTTATGTGATGATCTGGCGCCACCCAGCAGACCAAGCAAACATTGACTTTCTGGCCACTTGTAAAACAGGGCTGAGAGTGGAGCAAGCTTGCAGGAAGGCATTCCTAGTGGTGGACTGAGTGGAGCTTCCAATAAAACAGCCTGTCCTCATTCTTAAGTCAGGAGGCCATCAGGCCGTTCAGGAACTACTTGGAGAAAACTGATCTTTTAAGTTAGATTATTACTTTTCAAACACCAAGTTCTACCTTGCACAATTCCCATTCCTCACCTTCTTTTCAGGAATAAAGTTAGAGTTTGGCTCTTTGCTGCCAAATTCTCATGGTGTTCTCACGCCCTTCATCTTAGTCCTGGAGATTGTGGTAGAGAACCTAGAGAGCTCACTAATTTGCAGTGAAATCTGAATTCTAGGACATTTTCCTAGATGCATACATGGTGCTCAAATCAGGGATTATCCTAAGGAGAAACATCTTATTTATGGGACTGTCATTTAGATTTCTCTAGCACTTACATCTTTTCCATACACCCTTTCAATTTCATGAGTTCCCTGGAGACTGTCTCAATTGTATAAATTATAGAGAAAGCTATGTTAAACCATTCCACTGTTTATTGTGGAAAATATAAGTATGCTTTTGCCCGAATTGCCTTGAAGTGTTTATTGCATTTTTAAAAATAAATGTACATCTTTCCTAGAAACGTCACTCAGTGCTGCTCAAAATAACTTGTTATTAAGAGTTAATTATCTCTGAAGATGTCAATTAGGCTGAAAATCAACATAACATAAAAGAAACTATGGTAATCTCTCTAGTTGGGAAGAATTTATTGGTTGCTTAAGTTGAAGAAAGTGCCTTGTGTATCTTTCTCATAGCTCTTAGTAGTCTCTTTAATTATTGATGACACTAAATCACCAGGAATGGCTTTGATCACTGATTTTGGGTCAGAAGTTCCTATTCAGTTTAAAAGCCAAGCTCCCTGAAAAAAATAATCTATGCTAATTTTTTCTTCACCATCATCTTTCATTCTGTCCACTTCTTCACAAAGAGATTTTAAGATTGGGAGAAATCTTCTATTCGTCAAATGCAATATACGCACTTGAGTCTTCACTCTCTTGCAGCATATAGCTCCCTTGGACGCTAGCTTCTTGAATTAATATTCCTCCTTGGTTTTCGTAACGTACTTTTTTTGGTTACAATCTCATCCTTTCCCTTTTTGTTTCCTTTGCAGATTCCTCAGACTCTATCTGTAGACCCTTTCCATATCAGAGTTCAAGGGTTCTGTATTTGGTTTTCTATTGGACTTTTTGGGTAATTTCGACCTTTCCAATAACTTCAATCATTGCGACTATCTCTAACCTGACCTCTTTCCTGTCTTCTAGTCTCGCGTATTCAATTATCTACTGGACATTTCCAACAATGTCTCCTAGACATCTCAAAAGTGTCCAAAAGTGAACTCATTACCTTTCTTCTCAGATATAATTCTCCTTCACACCATTTTGTTGAAAAGCATCCACCTAGTCTCCTAGAAATAACCCTTGAAGATGTCTCCCTATTGCCACCCCCCACTGGTACCAAATATGCAAGAAGTGACCAGTTTCTATTAATTTTAGAAACCAAAATATATCTCGTTTATTATCTTCTACCCTCACAGTTTCTTTATTAATTCAGGCCATTATCCTCTCTCACTAGATTACTGTAATGATTACTAATTAGTAGACTCTCTCTCCCTTCCCTTTCCCTCCCTCCCCCGCCTTCCCTCCCTCTCTGTCTGTCTCTGTCTGTCTGTCTGTCTCTCCTGTCTTTAATACTTCCATGACAATGGCACCAGACTAAAAATACAAATATGATAATATTATTTCCATATTAAAAAGTTGTTTAATTATTGGCAGAAAAAAATGTTGGAATCTCCTACTCTAATTGTAAATTCATCCATTTCTCTTTGCAAGAGCAGTAAAGTCCTGTGGATTTGTCTATATTTTGTTTTTGTAAAGTTTGCTTTGCTTACTTTTAAGCTCCATTGTTGGGAGCATGCATGTTTAGAAAAATTATGTCTCTTTGGTGAATTGACCTATTTATCATTGTGAAAGTCTCTCTTTATCTTTAGTAATACTCCTGTTTTGAAGTCTACATTGTCAGATATTAATATAGCTACACCAGATCTCTTCTGATTGGGGTTTTCATGGTACACCTTTTTTTCACCCTTTTACTTTCAATCTATCTATGTTGCATTTAAAATGCAATTCTTGTAGAGAACATATTATTAATATTACTAATTGGTTAACTGTCACTACTTATAATCAGTAATTATTTTTGATTCCCTCTGACAATATCACTTTTTCTTTGATAAGTTTAGTCCATTTACATTTCATGTAACTATTGATATAATTTACTTGAAGTTTAATATATTACTTTTATTTTTCATTTGTTTGCTTTGCCTTTGATCATACTTTTGTGCTTTCTTTTAAATTAATCTAATATTTTTAGTGCTCTATTTTATCAAACTTGGATTTTTATTTTATTTTTTCATTTTATTTTTAAGTAATTGCTCTAGGGACTAAAGTATGCACACTTAACCTATCACTTTCTATCTTGAATTAATATTATTCTGTTTCACATACAATGCAGAAGATGCATCAACTTATAATTTCACTTTATCATTTTTACTATTTGTATGTATATTACTGTTACATGTTATGATCCCCACAACATAAAAGTTTTTTTCTTTAAGTAGCCAAATATTTTTCCAGGAAATTAGAGAGGGAAAAAGAAATTAGAGGCATATTTACCTCACTTACTATTTTTAACATTCTTCAATTCGTCCTGAAGACCTGTGTTTCTAAATGGTATCATTTCTCTTCAGCCTAAAAACTTCTTTTAACATTTCTTATAGTACCGATCTGATGGTAGCATATTCTCTTAGCTTTCATTTATTATTTACTCATTTATCTGAAAAATGTGTATTTCACCTTCAGTTTTTAAGGTTATTTTTGCTGTGTATAGGATTCTAACACTAAAAGCCATTGTGTTATGGCTCTCATTTCTTTAATGAGTTTGTTACCCCACTACCGTCCCCGCCACGCACATGTGATGAACTTTTTACCTGGCTCTTTTTAGAATTTTTCTCTTTACCTTTGGATTGCAGTAGTTTGACAACAATATGCCTAGGTGCATTTTCTATAAATTTATTCCACTTGGCATTCACTGAGCTTCTTGGGTTTGTAGATTTATGGTTTTTTAAACATATAGGGAACAATTTCAGTCATTTTTCTTTTTTCTTTTTTTTCCTGCCTTATTTTCTCTTTTCTATCCTTCCTGAACTCCAATTACATGTATAATTGACTATTTGTTATTGTTCCACAGGTCGACTAATGATCTATTCGGTGTATTTTTTGTCTTTTCTTTTCTCTCTCTGTTTTATTTTGGATGAGTTCTCTTGATTTGTCTTCAAGGTCACTAATCATTTAATTATTTATTGATTTTTCCATAAACATCTTTTTTTCATGTATTGTGTTTTTCAAATAAATAATTTTTATTTAGTTTTTCTTATATTTTTCATTTTTTCTGCAGAAATTACCTATTCATTCACCTATTCTTCCCATCTTTTCCTATTTAAGACAGATGTTTTAAATTTTTTTCTGTTAATTCTTTTATCTGGGTCATTAGTGATCTGCTTCTGTTGAGTTATATTTTTGCCACTTTGCAGGTTTTGTAATTTATTATTGCACCCTGGAAATTATGTATAGAAGAGTGAGAATTGAAAAAAAAAATACTGTTTTTTCTCCCAGAAATTTCAGGTTCTTCTTTTATCTGTTGGTTAAAGTGAGGAGGTGATTATTCAAATTTCAGCAAGGGTTCATATAACTGGGACTGAGCTGCAGCTCACATGTGGTCAGTCCAACCCTCAACATCCAGCTCCCTAAGCAAGGATGTCTCTTTGTTCTTATCAGGATTTGATTTGGAATTCCATATAACCCCTTTAGGTCCCTCAATTTCAGATATATGGATATGTGGGAGATGGGGCAGATGGAATGATGATTTCTTCCTGCTTATTAGTGCTGCTTTTACTTTGTTTTATCTTAGCAAATTTAGAGTGAAGAGGATTGCCATGCTGAGCAAATTATTATTATACTTGATAGTTTTTCAGACTCCATCCCATCCCATCTATATCCACCATTGCCAGTAGCTGAGATGGTTTTATCTCCATTCAGTAAATTCTGAGTTTTGAGCAGCCTTCTGCTCTCCTTGCATCCAGATTGTCTAGAACTCAATACTCTCTTACTAAGGGCTCTATCTCTAGAAATTACTTTATCAAGCTTTTCTCATATCCATTTTTTGATAGTCCTATATATAAATATGAATTTTATATTATTCAGATGTTGTTGGTGTTCCCATGGGTGCTAAGGTCTTCTGCATCCTAACGGGAAACAGAAATTTCCTAGAGAACTTCAAAACATTTTTGAGACTCTGTTCAAATGTTACTTCTTAGAAGTCTTTATATAACTTCTCATTTGAAACTAGTTCTTCTGTTGTAGCCCCTGTATACAATTCTATAATATCAACTGTAGTACTTTAGAGTAACTAGTGGTTTATAAAATTTCACTTTCTATAAGATAATAAAATATTTGAGTCCAGGGGACACATTTTATTTATCTGTTTAACTTCAATGCCAATGTATACTGTAGATTCTGTCTCGCAGTAGATACATAATAAATATTTGTTGACTATACCATATTTTATCTTGCCCACATGACCTTGCACACACTTGTCTGTCCCTTGGCCCTCCCCGTCGCCCCTGCCACTGCATGAAATTCCCTTTTTCCTTTACCTGGGAAATTCCAGCTGATACTTCAAAATCCAGCTCAGTCAATCTTTTTTTAGTCAGACTTTCAGAAAACTTACCATACTATATGGTAATTTTAATTATGCCTCACCTTCAGCACTAGAATGCAAGCTATAGAAAATAGTAGAAGGGAAAGAATTTAGTATGGTTGAGAGAACATTAGCTTCAGTTTCAGAGGGACTGATATAAAAGAATGCTTTTGTACTTAATAATTCTAAAATCTTTAGCAAATTTCTTAACTTTTCTGAAACTGCATATGTACAATGCCTGACACATATTGCCCTCTATAAGTGGCAATTACTATCGTGTGATATTAATAAAATATTTGATATTATAAAGTATTCACAAAATATTTATTGAATGAGTGAGTTCATGTGTTAATGAGTAAATGAACAATAGCTGGATTTTTTACTTGGATTATCTCCGTAAACTACCTTTTCTTTTATCTGAGATTTGCTCATTCTCATCAGTTTAACAATGAATCTTGATTAACTGTTCCTGTACAAGGTTATCAATGAAGCCAAGCTGGCCTGTGATAATACTCTGCCAATTTAAGAACAATTTATTTCTGTTGTCTCACATATTCTTAGATTTTGCTAAAAGGTTGCAAATATTAGATATCTAAAACTAAACATTCTTTCATGTGCTATCATAATTCTTTACACAAGGTAAAAAAAAAAAAAAAAAGGGTTTATAGTAAATACCAACCAGTAGTGATAATAGTTGCTTATTAAGTCTTTATACAATTAATGTGTACATATTACATAATCAATTCACTAGGTATAGAATATATTTTCCAAGTAATACAACATACATATCACAATTTATGGTCTATAATTTTAAAGTTTATAAAATCCAGACTTAATATTTTTTCAACAATTGGAGATTTTTAAATTTCCTGTAGTAAAAGCATATTGACTATGTTATATAGTCCTTCAGAGAATCTTATTCTTTTTTGTTTGTTGTAGACTGACAATAGTATATCTGACATTTCAAGATAAAATAAATTTGCATTTCACAGTTACAGTCAAGTCATCCTTTTCTGCTGTGATAAAATATTGAAAAGGAAAAATAAAAAAGTAAGACAACCTGACACATCTACACATTTCTGAAACATAAACAAAATGAAGAATTTGAGAGCCCACAAATCAATTTTTCATTGTAGAGACTCATTATCTGTTATCTTGCTTGACTGAACAGCTTTATGACTGAATGAGAATAAGAGCTCATTCATTTTTTCCCCCTTCCTAGAAGAAGCAAGTCTGCAAAACAAAGTGCAGGGTGAAATCGGCACATTACCAACTATGTGGATTTTTCTTTTGTACATCAGGATGCTACCTGCCCAAACCTGCTTTGTTTCTTTTCTTCCCAACCCTTCTTGATTTTCCTTAACCGCAATTTACAATTTGCTGAGCTTAAACTCATTCTTATTTTACATGCAAATATAACCTTTCAACCTCTTTTCTTTTTTTCTTTTTTTGCCAATGGGTTTGAGTTTAGTATTTTGAAAACCACACAAGATATTTCCTCCCCCAAACGCTGCTGATTCAGCAGGGCATTTTTCCTTTTGAAAGGCAAAGCCATTTCGAGTGAAAGTTCTCCTAAAGATGATTTGTTTTTTCTCAGCCTTATAAGTTTTGTTGTTGTCCGCATTTCTCTCAGCATAAAAGGCTCCCTTCTGCTTTTTCCTTTTATTTATTGTTTGCTGTACCAACAATAGTTTTTCTGGAAGCAGAAAAATTTCTTACCCTCTGACTTTTTTGCTGGTCAATACAACTTTCCACTTTGACATGTTACATTTAGGAATGAAACATTAATATATGAGAGTAGGAAGTGTTTCAAGGAAGATAAAATAAGAAATAACACATATCTGATTATTTCTTGTGATGTGGAAAAGAAGAAATGTGTGTTTGTGTGTGCAGGCATATGCTGGAATGGGATAGGGAGTAATTTATTTATTTTCAAAAGAGCATCTTGGGCCATTCACGCAGTGTGTATATGAGATGACTTGTATATCTTTGCAAACCTAGGGCTATGTTTGTGTTCTTCCTTATTCAAAGGAAACAGCAATTCAATTGGTGGCTGAAGGAAACATCTAAAAAATGCAAAGGAACTGGAATCAGAGAAGATAAGTAAGATGTAGGTGAAGGAGTTTGCAGAAGAAGCCAGATTTCTACCACCGAGAATCTCTGTGTTTAACGAATATTTCATCAGTTTTTCAGGTATGTTTATAAATGAGATACTAAAGGATTTAATGATTAGGGGGGAAAAAAAAAGTAAGCAGTGTCATGCTTATCATATGAGATAGGGTACAGTTGCCTTTCTTTCTGGTCTTTCTTTTCCAATATTGACAACTAGACCTGACATTGTAGCAGTATTTTATTTAAGGACTGTGAAGAACAGAGACAGATATTTAAATTCCTTGTAATTTTGCTATATCTCAGCCTTCATCACCCTTTGCTCTTAGGAAGAAAAGAGCAAGAAAAATTGCTAATGTAATTTTTTCCCAATTAAAATGTTCACTGACAAAAATTAAAGACTTTAGTGTATCATAATTACTGTATTTATTTCGAAAGGACTTTGTCACTTGTACACTCTTATTCATAAACCATAAATATTTATAACATACCCAGGCATTCATAGCTAGTTTCAACAAAACAAAGCAAAACAAAATGAGCTACTTCTTAAAAATAGGTCAAATCTGGGCATAAAACTGTAACAAAACTCTAAGATTATGAACCCCAATTTTATTCACTTATTTGATATTGTATATGAGTCCATTTGGTAATGTCAAAAACAAATCAACAGGCCCAAAATGGAGTTGCTTATGCTAAGCCCATGTTGCCAAACTAAAACTTACAGTGTTTGCTCTCCTAGAAATGGAAACTCTTAAACCAGTCAATCAGCAATTGCCTGATCAACACTAGCTAGGTAATGTGCCTGATAGACTCCTGCCATGTCCTAAAGAAAAGTGACTTTGCAATAACCAATGTGTTTTTTTTTGCCTAGTATAACTTTCTTGTTCCTGCTCCCATAAGGCTTTTATTCTATACTGTCCCTAGCACTCCTTTCTGTTTGCTATATTGGATGGTGCCTGATTCAAATCATTTTTCCTCAAAAAAACTCTTAAACATTTTAATATGCCTTAGCTTATCATTTAACAGATATCACTTTGATATATATATATATATATATAATTTGATTATATATATATAATTTCTTTGCTATGCAGATAAAATGTTTCAAATGTGACCAGAATAAGATTTTCATGGAACTTTTTAATAGCATATTTTGTTAAAATTTGGTTCATGGGTTATCTGTATTAGAATTATCTAGATCAGGGCTTCTTAAGCTGTGTATGGAGAAGATTCTTTAATTTTTTTCTTTTATTCTGTGGAAGACTGAAATTTTCATTCTCTGCTCTGTACAATGAGACAAGTCCGTTAATCACGGGGCTTGGATGTTCAGAAAGTTTCTAGTCCCTTACTCTCATTATCTGTACTTTCTCCATGACCAGTAACAAAGAGCTCGCAAACTTACAATGATCCTCAAAGCATACTTTGAGTAGCTTTGAATTAGCAGACTGGTGGATGTCCTAAATAATCAGAATCTTGTGAGATAGGTCTTAAGGACTGGACTTTTTAACAAGTCCTCAGGCAAGATATGCACCTGAAAGTTTAAAAACTATTGCCTCAGATAAGTGTAAATATTGTCATTGCTCTCAATCACAAACCCATGGAACTTAATACCAGTTATAATGCTTTTTAGAGCAAAAGAATTTTTAACAAGGAATTTTTCTCCACAGCCAAGCACATGGCCTTTCCCGGCACAGTCACTTTAACTCTCTCTCTGGTAGTTACTGTATTCATTTTTCATCATCTGAAGATTCCTGTTAGATACATTTGGTCTTTCTGGTTTTCCTCCTTGGCTTTCAAAACATTGTATCAGTTGATTCATCTCTTCTCACTTCTGCATTTCTTTCTTTTATTTTTTTCCTGGAAATGCTGGCCGTTAGCCTTGCTCTAAGTTCAACCTTACCTCTGTTATATTTTGATACATACTTTCTCGCTCAGCGATTTTATCCATTGTGATAAATTCCTTTCATCACCTCTACATTAACAATTCCAGATTTTCCCATTTTAGTCCAGTGTTCTTTCCACTACTCTACTCTGTCTATAAGATTATCATTCTTAAAACTCTTCTCTTCCTTTCATTTCTATTTCTGCCAATGCTAACAGCCTTCTGCCCCATGCCTTGAAATTGGCCACACAAACTATGTTCTGTACAACTCTGCTACATGCCATTCAGGCGTACTTCAATGTGAATGTTTCCCCTGGAGTTGTTCTCCATAGTAGTCATAACTGTCTTGATTCTCTCAATCATCTAGGCCTAGAACCATGCAGACAAACTTCAGTTCCATAGCCATTCATTTATACAGTTGCCCCTTGCATGGGTCCACTTATTCATAGATTTTTCTTTCAATAAATACTGTAAATGTATTTTCTTTTCCTTATGATTTTCTTAATAAATTTTTATTTTATTTAGCTTATCTTATTATAAGAATACAGTATATAATACATATAAATGCAAAATACATATGAATCAACTGTAAGGCTTCTGGTCAACAATAGGCTATTTAGTAATTGAGGGAGTCAAAAGTTATACCTAAATTTTTGACTGTGCAGGGGAGTCAATGTCCTCAACCCCGGCATGTTCAAGGGTCAATCATACATTGAATAACAACAGAATCCAAATGGGAACAGCTGACATAAAGCCAGGAAAAGGCATCCTGTGGCAGTCAGCTCCACTGCAGGACAACAGAGAGAGCAAAGGTGGATCTGGAGGCAAACAGGCTACTTAGATTAGAATACTAGCTTAGATATATTCAGGTACTGTATTTTTTGGATGGATCAGATTGGGCTCTATTGAGGAGAAATTTTGCCAGGAGGATAAGAATTCTGAAATCATGTCATGGCAATTATCTTTTTCCTCAAGTGATCCCTGATTCAGATATGAAGGGGTAAAGCAAAGCAAAGGAATGCCTTATGTTAACATGTTTGTACTCAAGGATGAAAGTAGAGCTCTAGTAAGTGAGGGTGAACCTTGTACAAGTTTCCTTATATTCCAGGTAAGCAAATCGCTTTCCCTTAAACCACATGGCTTTCTCTCTTAATTTCATACTCTTGCATTAGCTCTTCCAAATTTGTAACTTATGATACATATGGACAAAAAGGCAACGTGAGCCAGAATCAAAGAGAGAAATGTAAAGAAAAGTTAAAGAAACTGTGCTCTGATATGGCAAAGCTTGCTTGAGCTGCCTTCTGGGTGAGCCTTAGGCCAGACCAATTTATCTAGACCTAGCAATCATGTGAGAAAAGAAAGATGAGGAAGATGACAGGTCACAGCGCTCTCCTCAGTCCAGGCTGTACTGAACGGAAGAAAGGGAGAAGGTGGGACCACTCCGTACAAGGCGTTGACCTTTTAGCTCTTCCCAAACTTTTTAAAGCCTGACCCAAGTCTGTCTTTTACCCTTTAGAGTTGGGAAAGGAGGTTTAGATCTTTCTCTATGCTAGAGAGAAGGAAGCATAAAGAGAAAGGAGTCATGGTACCCAGGAAGCTCAAGGATACATGGGAATGGAGGAGACCGACATGTAATTAATTGATCCTATTCCTTTTTGCAGATGTGTGTGGCATGAGTCTGGTATGTACTTTTAACATGTCACACATAGGTTAATTGATGCTGTCAAAAAAATAAGAAAATAAAATGTTTACTTTTCAATATCTATTATTATGGAAACACATTGATATGTCATGCTATTCAGATAAAATATTAACCTACAATTAGATACTTTTATTTTTTAAGTATATCTTTGTCATATTACTTTTAACAAAGGTGTTCAGCACATAGCATCAGAGTGTATCATTGCTTGCTGATATTTCATGTACACAATCTTGCCTTTCCAACTCTTTATTGACTAAAATACCAATAATAGAATATATTATTCTTTGAAAACATGAGCTTAACCAAATTAAAGGGTATTGTCTGAGCGATATTCACATTGTGTAAGAGTTTGGGAAAAAATAGCTTATAAAATTTCCCAGTTATTTTCTCATTATAACAATATTCTTGCATTTGTTATAGAATACTGATTCTCAAGCCTCCTGGGGATTCTGATTCAGTAGCTCTAATGTGAGACCAGGACACTGGAGTTTAACAAGTACTCTAAGCAAGTTTGATGATCAAGAAACACACCCATATGGCTTATTTCAACTCTAATATTTTATAATTCTATTGTAATCACCTGGACCACAAGGAACATATTAATGACTGTATCAGAGTTAACATTGCACTGAGAACAGAGAGAGTGTTCAGTCTTCATGTAATTGATCATTGGTGAGCATTTTGACAATTCTCAGCCTTCAATTTGTGTGCAGTTTACAGCCAGTGGTGTTTTGGGTAGTGACTTGGAAGTGAGAATGTATCATTAGAAATGATATTATTTTGATTTTCAAATCACTTCACTTATTGTATGTTGTCTCGAAAACCTCATCACAATGTGATTAAGTGGTTAAAGCACTATTACTGATATTATACAAAGGTAAACTCAGATGTTAGGGCTCCTTTCTCACTCAGCTACTACATGTGAAATTAAGATTCAAATTCAGATCTCTGGATTCTTTACTCTGTAATCTTTTCATGATACCAGTCTGCTTTTCTCACAGTAGCAATCTTACCTGTTCTTACTGTACACCCAGGAAAAAAATTTAAGACCTTGTTCCTGCATAAAAAGACCGGTACTGTAGGTAAAACCAGCTTGTACCAAAATTGATAACTATTATATACAAAATGTGAGTTCAAAAGTGGATAGAAATTTCTATATCTCATTATTTTCTCATCACATGGCTTTTGTTTCTCTAAATGGCATAAGTAACTGGTGCACTTTTGAAAGGGTTGGAGAACGAGCCCCAAGGAGTAAACAAGAAAATTTTAGGTCTCCTTTCAGAGGATGGATGGTTTGGAAGTAGAAGGATTGTTGAACCAGAGGCTAGTTTTAATATGCCTCTATTTCCTTCCCTGGCTTAAGACAGAATTAACTGATGTCAAGGTCTCCATATTCTTTGTCTTTTCCTCAGGTTGATGCTTCCACATATGATCCTTGGACCATTGACCATGGTTGTAAAATGTAAAGATTCTTGAAGTCCACTTCAGATTGACAAAATCAGAATTTCTAGAATTGGTTTATTGATATTTATTTACACTTAATCGGAAAGTCTGTGCGTGCGCGCGCATGTGTGCGCAAGAGAGCGAGATTAACCTAATTGTGTATCTGGGTGAAAATAATTTTTGAGAAGATAGTTTCCCAAGAATATGTCAAACTTTTGGCAGCTTTCCGCAGCACCTATGAGAAAGGATCAAAGTTAATGAAGATTTGTTTATTTGGGGCATGTAGCATTTTGTCTCATAAGAACCGAAATATAAAATGCTTATCTCTCTTCTTGATGGCAGAAAAAACAAGTTGGAGAGATGAAAGGACAGAAAAAGATATATATCTTTTTTTTTACAAAGTTAATTGTTATTTTCTATTTAATCTTATTGATCTTCATATCTTTTGGAAAATAAGCAACTATATCCTTTGACAGGATTATTAAATCCTAAATTGTGTTCATGTACATATGGCTTCTATTTGAAGCAATCAGAAAAGAAAATAATGCCTAAGACAACAATCTCTAAACAATTTAGAGTGAGAACAGAATATTTTTCGATTCTTCAAATAGCAGATATTGCTTAGCCATAAGCTACATAAAGCCTAGGGAAAAAGTTATACAGAAAGTTGAGGAATACTTTGAAATGTTAAGTTATAGTACAACTCCACCCAATGGATTTCTGTTGAATTTCACTTGTGTTCAGAAACACTATATACTAGATGCCATCTGACTTTATATTTGATCACAAATACGTACAAATTAAGTGATTAGCGATGTGGATAGAGAAAGGGCTGGAAGAAAACATATCCACATATAAATATATGATATGTGTGGAAAAGTTGGAGTGAAGATATATTCTATTTTAAAAATATTCTACACATTTTCATCTATCTGTCTATATTTATGTGTGTGTGTGTGTGTGTGTGTGTGTGTGTGTATTTAGTGGAAAAGGTCAATGAAATTGACTTTTAAAATGTTAAGAAACATTTTTCAAACTGCCGATGGGCAGTTTTTTGGGTCCATCTACATGATAAAAGGGTTATGCTTTGTAGCTCTTGTATCATATATTTAATTGGTTGTGACTTGATATCCAATAGTTCAATAAAAATAGAAGTGAGATAATTGCATTTTACTTCCACCTTTTCCATTAACTTGGTTTGCTATTATGGGCAAATAATTTAATATCTCTACTTCGTTTTCCCCTTCAGTGCAATGAGGACAACCACATTAGCTTTTTTTTTTTTTTTTTTTAACTTTAGCATCAAGAATTTATCGAGGCAATGACTGGAAAGAATCACAAGTACAAGAAGAAAAAAATTCATTAATATTCTGCAAGATATCATCATTACTTTATTTGTTAGAGTAGTTTAGAAATACTAACAACCTATAATTTTTGAAAACTAAACCCAAATAAGTAATGCTAAAACATAAACGATTGTGGTAAAATCAATAAAAATGAATAAAATAAGTAGCAATGGAGATTTGTCTAGTTGATCATAAGAAATAATTGAATATACTTCCTAAATGTTGAAGTAAGGCTTAAGTTGCTAAAAAATATGTAGTGGCTTAAATAAGATAGAAGTTGATTTTTCCTTTTATTTAAGAGTTTGGAGATGAGCATCCATACTGGTAGGGAAACTATATCAATCACATTCTATTAGTAAGATTTACTCATATAGCTACTCCTAGCTTTCAGAGAGGATGGAAAATATAATCCTTAAGTGGTTTACTACAATACCAGGGAAAAGGGGTAAAATGTTTTGTTTTCTCTTGTTTTAGGCTAACTAGCATTCTGCTAGTTATATTTATACTTAGCTTGGTTTCTGAAAACAGTTTGTGAAATCAGAGAGAAACCATATCATTTCATCCCATTGCTTTAAATTTCATCCATGTGTTGGTTATTCCTAAATTTATATTTCTAGTTTTGATCCCTGCTGGAAATATATCGGAATGGTACAGTGAACAGTTTACTTACCCATTCTTACTTGTCTAACATTTCAAATTTAACATGTCTAATCATTCAATGGCGCCTACATTCACCTGAAATCTAAAAACCGTATTTAATTTCTCCCCTTTACATGAAGTTAATCCCTGACATTTCCATTTTGTTTTCTTCCATTTGTAATAGAAACATTGAGGTTTAGATAAGAATCTGGCATCCAAGCTACAGACTATATTCCCAGCTTTCCTTGCGGTGAGGTGTTGTCACATGACTAAACCCTGTTTAACAGACTGAAGTCACATATGTAATAGGTTATGCTTACAAAATAAGTGGTGGCAAATGGAACTCTCATACTTGCACACAAATATATCTAACAACTTTATTCATAATAGACAAAAACTAGACACAATCAAATGCCCACTGAAAGGTAAATGTATGAACAAATTGTGGTATATCTATCCTATGGGATAGTTCTCAGTAATAAAAGGGAACAAACTGCTGATATACACATCATCATAGAAAAATTTCTTAACCATTATGCTGAGTGAAAGAAGCTTTTCATGAAAGAGTACGAAATGCATGTTTACATTTATAATGAATTCTAGAACAAGCAAAATTATTCTATAGTTGCAAAAAGCAGACCAGTGGTTGCCTGGGGGTATTAACTACAAAGAGGCAAGCAGGAACTTTTTTGGGATGATATATATTTTCTATATCTTGAATTTAATGGTAATTACACAGGTATATACATTTGCCAAAACACATTGACTGTAAACTTAAAATATGTACAATTTATTATATGTACATTATGTGTACTTCAATAAAGTTGGGTAAAAAAAAAGAAGGGGTTATCACAATAGAGACCAAATGGTAAAAATTAAAAAATCATGTTAAAAGGAAGCAGTTCTCAGAATTAGAAATACAAATGGGCATTAGAAAAATGTTCAAACTCCTGAAGCTTCTTATGATAAATGGCCAAGTTCCAAGGACCTCAAATTAAAACTTGTTCTGCCAGTGGTTCTACATACCTGTCCCCCTGAACCTCTTAAAAACTTGCCCCAAACTCTGGATCAGAGAGACAGATTTGAGAAGTGCTTCCTGTGAGCCAACTCAGCATTAAATAAATTACATTTTCTCCCCCCACTCCCTCAAAAAGCCATTGCTCAAAAATTATAAAGACCGACAGGGAAATACAGAGAATCACAACTTACTGGAACAGAAACCTCCTTTGGAACCAGTACCAGATAAGGAAACTTGAACTGTAATTGAAAAACTGCTGGAGGTGCAGTGTGGATGACTCAGAGTTAAAAATTCCAGGGACACCCAATAATTGGAAGGACTCCATGCTTTTGTGAGTTTTGCACCCTGAAATTCTCTCAGGTTCTCATAGTGACTAATGGAGGAAAATCTCCTCATTCTTCCTACAGGGGGAGGGGAAAATAAACCACTTAAACATATACCAGAGCATCATGTTCTTTTTAAGAAGATCTACCCTTAAGAGAAATTAGTTTATCAGAGTCTAACCTCTGTGTTATTTTCAGAGCCTAACTGACGTGGGGAAAGGGAGATACTCAACCACAGCTGTCTTTAGCCATTCTGACCCACCTGAAGGGGAGGTGAAGCAATTGAGAAGCATATAAAAAATACGTAGTCCAGAGGAACAGGCTTACTAAAGAACTGAGATCTAATCATAGGACTTGAATGTTTCTCCTCTTCCCACACTTTCCACCACATTACTAAAGGCGTACTTACAACAGTTCCCTTTACCCACACGTCATGTCCAGCTATCAAGAAAAAATTACACAGCACTCTAAAAGACAAAACAGAGTTTGAAGAGACAAAGTCAGCATCAAAACCAGACTCAAATATGGTAGGGATGTTGGAATTAACATATTGGGAATTTAAAACAACTATGATTAATATACTAAAGGCTTTAATGCATAAAGTGGACATCATGCAAGAACAAATGGGCAATGTAAGCAGAGAGATTACATTCTAAGAAAGAACCAAAAGGGAAGTCTAGAAAAAATAAGTGCTGTAACAGAAATGAAGAATGCTTTTGGTGGGCATTTTTGATGTGCATGTTCGATAAAAGAATCTCTGAGCATGAAGATATCTCAATAGAAACCTCTCAAACTGAAAAATAGATAAAAGATTGAAAAAAAAAAGGAACAGAATATCTAAGTACTGCGAGACAATTGTAGAAGGTAACATACGTGTAATGGGAATACCAAAAGGAGAAGAAACAGAGAAAGGAACAGAAGAAATATTTGAAACAATGACTGAGAATTTTCCTCAAATTAATGTCAGACACCAAAGTACAGATCTAGGAAGCTCAGAGAACACCAAGCAGAAAAATGCCTAAAAACTATACGTAAGCATATTATTCTTCTTAAATTATAGAAAATCAAAGGTAAAAACAAAGGAAAAAGCTTAAAAGAAGCCAAAGAGAGGAACATTTTATCTAGGGAAAAGCAAAGATAAGAATTATATCGATTTTTCCTTAGAAACTGTGTAAGCTAGAAGAGACTGGAGTGAAATATTTAGTGTTGAGGAAAATATCCTACTAACTTAGAATTCTGTATCTTCAAGAGTTAACCTAGAATTATCCTTCAAGATGGAAGAAGAAATAAAGAATTTTTCTGACGAACAAAAATTGAGGAATTTGTTTCTAGTAGACACTTGCTTTGAAGGAACTGTTAAAAGCAGTTCTTCAGAGAGAGGAAAATGATATAGGTCAGAAAGAGATCTATGTGAAGAAAAAAAGAGCATCAGAGAAGGAATAAGTGAAGGTAAAAGAAAAACTTGTATTTTTCTTATTCTTAATTAACATAACATGTATAAATGAAATGAATGACAACAATGATGCAATGGAAATAAGGAGGAATTAGATTTATTTTGTTATTATAAGGTGCTCACACTACCTGTAAAGGAGTATAGTATTATTTGAAAGTGGACTTAAATTAGTTATAAATGTATATTACAAACACTAGAACAACCACTAAAAAACATTTCTAAAAAGTATAATTGATATGCCAAGAGAGGAGAAAAAAATGGAATCATATAAAATGTTCAAATAAAATTCCCTGAAAAAGCAGAAAAGAGCAGAAGACAAGAATAAGAACAAAGAGCAAAAGCAACAAATAGAAAAAAGTAAAAAATATAGAAATTATTCCAAGTATATTAATAATTACTTTGAATGTCAATCATCTAAATACACCACTTAAAAGATAAAATCAAAATGCATCAAAAAATAAAACTTAACTCTGTGTTGTCTAAAAGAAATCCATTTTAAATATAAAGACATGTAAATTACAAGTAAATGGATGGAGAAATATAAATCATGATAATACTAATAAAAAAAAGTCAAGAGTAATTATAGTAATTTCAGACAGAGCAGACTTCAGGCAAGAAAAGTTATCAAGAACAGAGGATCAATACAATAATAAAGGGGTCAATTCTCTAAAAAGACATGATTCTTAAGATTTATATGCCTAACAACTATGTCAAAATATGTGAGGCAAACAGTGGTAGAACTTCAAGCAGAAAGAAATACATGGATCCACTATTATAGTTGGAGGCTTCAATACCCTTCTACCAGAAATGGACTGATCCAACAGGGACAAAATCATTAAGGATATAGTTGAACTCATTGACACCATCAATCAACTGGATATAAAAAATATCTATAGACTATCCAACAAGAGCAGAACACACATTCTAAAGCTCACGTGGGATTTTCACCAAGATAGACTACATTATAAGCCATAAAACACACATTAACAAATTTAAAAAAATAGAAATCTTTTCAATGTCTGCTCTCAGATCACAGTAGGACTAACTAGGTCAATAACAGAATGATAAGTGGAAATTTCTCAAATATTTAGAGATTAAACAAAACACCTCTAACATATGGGTCAAAGAAGAAACCTTGAGAGAGAAAAAAAATATTTTAGACTTCTGAAAAAGGAGACATAATATCAATATTTATGGGAAGTAGTAGAAGCAGTACTTAAATATCTGTAGCATTTAATGTATACATTAGAAAAATAATCTAAAATCAATCATCTAAGTTTCATCCTAAAGAATGTAGAAAAATAGCATTAAATTAAATTCAAAATAAGCAGAATGAAAGAAATAATAAGAATTAGAGCAGAGAAAATCAATGAAACCAATAGATGGTGCTTTGAAATAATTAATGCAATTAATAAGCCTCTACCTGGTCTGCCTAAGGAAAAAAAAAAAAGAGAGAACACAAATTACTAATACCAGGAAGAGGGGAAATAACTAGAGATCTATTGGACATTAAAAGAATAATCAAGGAATAATATAAACAATTCTAGGTCCACAAATTTGATAACCTGGATAATATGGACAATTCCTTGAAAGAGACAATCTGCCCAAACAGAAGCACCAGACACAGATGGGTTCACTGGTGAATTCTACCAAAAATTTAAGGAAGAATTTATACCAATCCTGTACAATCTTGTTTGGAAGATAGAAGCAGAGGAAATGCTTCCTATTTAATTCTATGAGGCCACATTATCCTAATATCAAATCCAGACAAAGACATTACAAGAAAAAGAACCTATAGACCAATATCTCTTCTGAACATAGATGCAAATATTCTATATTCAGTCCCATAAATACCAGAGACCATCTTTCATTCCTCAGCCTCTCATCTAATCAATTCCAAGTCCACTTACGAATTTTTCAATGTAAATATTGAATCCTTTTACTTACCTTTAATCTTGCTTCCTCTATCTTGGCTTAGGCCACTAGTACCTACCAGACTAGGATTTTCTCATTAACCTCCTCTTTGCCAGAGTTGTATGATGCCCACTTGTTTTCCTTCCTTCTGTCCTCACTTTTAAGTCCCTTTCATGTTTCAGTAATGCAGGAAATTTTTAGATTTTCTAAACTTACCATATTCTAACTCTGGGGATAAGTTTGCCTTTGCATTTTTTTTTTCAATGCAGAATAATTTCTAATTTTACTCTCCCACCCCCACTCCTTCCTCCCCTGCTAAACCAGCCTGAAGGTCTTACTCAACCATCTGGGCCAAATATAGATAGATAGGGCATCACTTATGTTGAGAAGCCTTTCTTGAGCCTTAACTATTGGGTTAATGTGCTTCCTCTAAGGGTGCTTCTACAGTATTATGTTCTCACACAGTTTTAGCAGTCATTATTCTAAATGCTTACCTGCATCTACAATCTAGACTATTTTTTTTTTCTTCAAGGACATAATACAAATATGTCTTGTTTTTGGTTGTAACCATTATCTATCAAAGCACCTAGGACATAGTAACTCCTCAATAAATATACGGTGAGTGTCAATACTTTCATGAAAGCTAGCTACATTAAATGCATATGATTTTCCAAATTAATGTGAAGATGGACACACGGGTTGTGTTAACTCACAGTGGGCATAGAATGCTAAATCTAGTTTTATTTCTATATTGGAGAGACTTGTGACAGCTCCTTTTGAATGTTTTGGGAGGAACTTCTGCAAAGGTAAAGTTGTTATAAAATGTTTCACAAAATCTGATGAAAAAAATCTGCCCCTGGGGAACAGAACTGTAGGAGAATAAAGTTTATGCAAGAAAATTACTGTTAGACATTTCATATCAAACAAACCTGTAACTCTTGTTTTGTGCCTCTCAGCTTGAGTGCATAACAGAAAAATGCAAATTTTCCAAATGAAGTACAGCTAACGGTGCACAAATCTCAAGAAGACAATATGATACACTTATTAAAACTTGGCAAGGATCAGAAATAAATGACTTTTTCTCTGAAATGTGTTTTTTTTTTCTTTTTAAGATTAGCTTTTCCCTAAAGCTACATCACTTATAAATAATTGTCTACTAGCAAAACAGGTAAAGCTAAACTTAAAATGAACTAAGAAATTAAACTTATTAAAAAATAAACAAGAGATTTTAGCTTTTTTTTTTTTTTGAGGGAATGGCTTCTAAAGAATGTCAGATGACTTTCCTGTCTTTGTATAAGTAGGAATATTAATTTAAAATTATGAGAGACTTATTCATGTTCTACTGTTGTTTAAAAGAATTCTCTGAGAATCTGTACTTTAGACTTGACTTATAAAGAAAGTTACTTTGTATTACAATTCTGGAAGCATTTTAGTCAAGATACTTTGTTCTGCACTACTGAAACTGAAGCCATGCTAGTTTAAGAAACAAAGGCAACTTTATTCTGAAGATACAAGGGTGTATCATGGAATCCAAGGGTTAGGATGTAGCTAGTCCTCAAGAAAGGAAAACTTCCATAAAATTCCCTACCTTCCTCTTTTTTTTCCCCCCTTCCTTTCATTCTTTCTTCCTTTTTTTTTTTCTTCCTGTGGTCCACATGGCAGAATATTGCTCAATTCCACACTCTCACAAGAGAGCATGTGACTGGTCCAGTTTGGAATCCTGTCCAATAATCCATTATAAGATTGGGCTGGGTTGTACAGGAAAACATGGCTGCCAAGGCTCACAGTTTGTTTCCAGGCAAAGGGAGGGGGTCGGAGGCTGATTATTGGTGCCTATTATAGTTGTGTATTGATTTCTGGAGGGAACAAAGAAATACTAGCCTCATACTAAATTAGAGGGTGTAGTAAAAAATTAAAACAGTGCTATGTTCAAATAAAGTGTCTTTCTAAAGGCCTCTCAGGTGAGTTCTATCTTTACCTACTCTGAACCTGTTCACATGAATTGTATATATGTAGGTGAATCAATATGGGCAACACACATTTCAAGGACCAATGTCAGTTCCTTTTTTTTCTTTTTCTTTCTTTCTTTTTTTTTTTTTTTACCACTCTGTGTAGTGCATGCTTCTCAGCAGTAAATGTATGAATAACAGAACAATGGAAGATTACATTAATACATTCACTCAGGTTGTTAAGCTCATTTGTAAGGACCTTGCAATAAGTACTGCTGGATAAAATAGTCCAACTATGGGGTTCATACTGGTCTGTGTTGAGAATGCTGGATAAATGTCTCTATTAAAACCATTTCCTCCACAGGGTTTTGAAGGCTCCCAGGACATTTTCAATTCTTCCTTTAGCTTTGGTTACTCTCTATATGCTGATGGCATCTTAACATACAGAGCCTGCCCCCATCACTTTCCAAATAACTAGACCTATATTTTATTTTTATCACTTCCTATTGTGATCCCAAAAGTAAAAACTTAAAAACGGAACTCATTTCTGCACCACTCCACTTTCTGTGAACAGTCTCCACTTTTTGTGAACGGTGCCCTTTTCCTCAACAACCACATTTCTTTAGTCTCCAAGTCATGCTGGAGTTGAAGAAATCCCCTTGAATCTATTTCACTTGGCCTGTGCCCTCTGCTTGATTTATTCCAGATTCAACATTTTTATCTCGGACTAAGATAACCATATTTTAAACTTGTTCCTTTGTCTTCATCTTCTCTTTTTGTTCTATGTTGACATTGACACAAGAATAATCTTTGAAAGATGCTTCTATAAGCATGCAGAGATGATTATTTTCTGTTTTAAAAACAATTTTCCATTGTGAACAGGGTAATGTCTGTGGTGCCTTTAAATTTGTCCATGGAACAACTTTTCATCCTTACCTCCCTGCCACATATATTATATTTGAACCATCTAGAAATTCTGGCCATACAACAAATGTGTCCTGCTCCCACACATTGTGAATACATAGTTGCTACATTATATACTGATTATTTGTAAACCCTCACTTTCCTCCATAGACAGTGGGTTCCTCAAAGGCAGATGCAGTCTTTGTTCCCCTTTGTATTCATTTTAGGGCAGTGCCTGGGACAGAGCAGGTATTGGATGAATCTTTATTAAATGAAACTATGCCCATCCGACAAGCCTATACATTAATTTTTAACTGAGAAAGAACTGCACATTACAGGAAGCAGAAATTTATAATATGCCATGATGATTTTCCTCCACTTGTGAAACATCAGTAATAATTGCCTTTTATTATGGAAATTTATTTGCTGAAGAATTCTGCATCCTGGATGACAGCCAGAAATTACAATGCTAAAAAAATTATAAAAGGACAATGTCACCTCCTGACTACAAGTTTCTTCTTTTTTTAAGTTTATCCCTCAGACACATTTAAATATATTTACATCACACTAATTTAGCTGTTTGAGAAATCTTTTTGTAATTTTATGTTACCTCTAAAGCTCAGTTATCCTTGACAATTTGAAATATCCCATATGCATGTAATAAGATGTTATATTCAATGTCTGCCAAAGCATGAAGAAAGTAGATATTTCATTTCAAACTAAGGCTATATTGCAGGACTTGTAAAAAGGAGATGATAGAAAACTTTTTTTGCAGTCCTGAACTGACCATCAACTTCTGTCTATAAAAAGTTTGAGGAGGCAAGAAGTGGAGAGAAAATTTAAAGAGTACTTTCAGAAAGTTACTGGTTTATTATGTGCTCCATCTCTTTCAAAAGGGTAAGGCGTTGTACTCTCAAAAATTATTTCAATAGTTAAGAACATGATGTTCTATAAATATAAAATGTACTTGTTTCACAGTTTATTTAATTTATTAGGAAGCCACCAGAATGCTAAAACTGGTTCAAAAAAAATTTGATAGGCTGACTATATATAGACATTGACAAAAAATTTTGGTATATGATTTTTAGGTTAAATACAAAACTGGTTAATGTACTACAAGACAATAAAACCCAAACTCCTAGGATTATTTTATCTAAAGGACAGAAATTATTTTCATGTCTAGGTACAAATGACATGCAAGATGTAGATGATAAAAAGCCTACCAATTAACAGGTAACTTCACAATTACATGTAGATTCAGAGTCTTAAGAGTAGTAAATGACAGTTATAAAAAGGTACTTTTTAAAGAGAAACAGGTATCTTTGAGTGGGCTCTTAGAGTGGGCATTGCAAAGACGTTCCTTCTCTCATTTCCCTGTTTTAGGCGACATCAGTTAACAGTTCCTGACTGTTATTTCAAGCCTGGTAAGTCAAACATCAGTGGGTCCCAGCAGCTGGGGACACAGTGTGCTGGCTTGGTTTTTGACTTCCATTTGAGGAGTCAGAAGTGCAGTTGTTAGGCTTGGCTCGTTGCTGGTCTATGATCCAAAGAGAGGTGACAGTGTTGACTGTCCTGCACCCCCACAACATGAAAGGGCACAGCAAGCAAGAGCATTTTCTGTTAAGTCAGACATAGAATGAGCAAAAACATAAGAGAAAATGGGTCATTTAAAATTCTGTCCAGGAGGACCATTGAGACCCTGCAGAGAGAAGGGAGAATAATCACTTGATGCCTAGGGGCTCAGTAAGCAAAAATCTGAGGAGAATGTATCACCTGCATCTAATGGAATGCAAGGAAGAGGTCCTCAGTGTTCCGGTTGGGTGGCCTTTGGAGGATAGGCAGTTTTGTCGACCTAAGAACGTCCAAACGTGAGAATTTTAATAAACATTTATTTGAGTCAAACAGAGGATATGCCTGGAAGCAAGATTTCAACAGACTGAGAAAAATGCTTCTTAGAATGACAATTTGCAGCTTCTCTTTTGTATTTGGAATTAAGGAGGGGCGGTAAGGAAGATTACATAAATGTAAGAGAAAGCTTGGTGGGAATGAGATTACACTGATAGTTAAGATTATGTGCTCATTCCAGGGTGGTCCAGCTTTAGAAGGAGGGGTCTGAAAGAGGCATTTCAAAGGTGTTAACCTACATGGACAGAAACAATAGACAGAGTTTGCTTAAGGCGAAGACAAGCCTTTTACTAAAGAAATTATATGCCTGCGGTGTGACTACTCACCACAACTTGCCCAGTTAGGAATTTATGATCAGATCACCATGTGAGGTTACTTTCCCTAGAATCCCCTTTTTTCCCTCACAGCTTTAAAGAGATGTCAAGCTCAGTACCAGTCAAGTTAGGACTTTTCTGCTTTAATTCTTATCCTTTCCTGTGATCCTAATGTAGGCAATTAAATAAAACTAAAGCAAAATTGGAAGATGAGGAATAGAAACATAAGTCTTTCTTAACAGGCTCTTGACTTAAGGTTTGCTTAAAGTCAGCGAGTCCAACCATTGCAGAAAAAACCAAAAAAACAAAAAAAACCCCAACCCACTATAATGCTAAATCACATGCAAAGTTTTGACAATTATGTGGAATTGGACATTTTTAATTTTCATCTAAGAACTTTGATTATCTGTGAGTGACCAGAAAAGTCCTGAGGCCTTCCACAATTTTTCCTCAGGCAACAGCCTATGGAGTACAACTTAAAGTTACTTAAAGAGTTGGGTTTGCTTAATGAAAGTGTGTGTGTATGTGTGT
>NW_006435762.1:786218-819741 GCF_000325575.1 Pteropus alecto | reverse complement strand
GTGTGTGTGTGTGTGTGTGTGTGTGTGTGTGTGTGAGAGAGAGAGAGAGAGAGAGAGAGAGAGAGAGAGAGAGAGAGAGAGAGAGAATGTATCTTTTTAAGCATGACCTTGAAGCTATCCCTTGAATTCAATAAGTCTGTGTTCTCGATTCCTTCCTTGTGGGTAATTTTTATCTCTTTAAATTGAATATTCCTAGTTCAGAAAACTGGCGTTCAAATCTTGTCTTCTCAGTGGCACAATGAAGCATGAACTTGCAAAAACCCTCAGGAATACTGCGCTTCTGATATAGATGTGGTAAACTATTTGCAAAATTGCTGGTATGTCAGTTAAATGCGCTCTGCTTCAAGATATTGCCTCTCTAGAGGTGTCATTGTTTTTGTATGTTTCATTTTACTCTGTCACTAATCATGGTTCTGAAAGATAAACCCTTCATATTTTTCATTTTACTATGTAACATGGCATGGGTTATTTTTTGGCTCTGCTTTGTTTTGCATAACTGAATGAGCTAAGATATTTTTCTAAATATAAGATAATGTCCTTTTAATACTTTTGAAAAGTGCCACAATATATGTTATTTTTATGAGTTTAATTTTACTATTGCACCAGTAAATGCACTTTCCTGAAGTAAAAAAGTGCTGCACAGAAGTGATAAGAGGTTTTATGTAAAATATCACTCATGATTCAGACTGACGTGAGGTTTGTTTGTTGTCCTTCGTCTGGAATGTTCCTTGCCCTGATTGCCCCATGTCTTTCTTTCTTCACGCATTGAGGTTTCACTGACCAGCTAACCTAAATTTGAACTCTTAATTATTTTCTATTTTTCTATTCTGCTGTCTTTAAAGCACTTGACATATATTTATGTTTGTTTATTGTCTTTCTCCCCCATTAAAATATAAGTTTCACAACAGTGGAGTCTCAATAAATATTTATTGAATAAATGAATGAATGAGTGAATGCATAAATGAATGAATGGATGCATGCCCAAAATAACCTTTCTTGGTAATTTGAAGAGCACAGCTATCTGGGAAACAGTCCTGCGCAAGAAACTTCTAGTAGTATTATACATCCACTTGAAACTTGTCATTGTATTAGATTTAAAGAAAAGATTTGGTGAATTTATACCATGAGCACTAAGATAACAACTACTGTAGCCATACCGCCACCATCATTTTTAATCATTTATTAAGTATCTACTATGGGCCTAGTTTTGTGCTGAAGACTTAATATACATTGTTTCATTTACTCTTCCATGTTACATCATGTATGGACTAAATGTAGTGTTACCAATTAAACTGGGTTTTATAACTTGCTCAAGGTCATACATCCAGTGAATTATGGCAAGACTAGGACTCAAACTCAGGTCTGCCTTAATTTCAAAGTCCAGAGTCGTGGTCACAGACTATCATTGTCTTTTCTTATCCATGCTGGTTATAATCTTGTCCAATTGAATCTGCCAAGGAAAAATATTAAATGAGTTCTTAAATGAGTATTGGTAGGTACATTAGTGTGGAAAATAGTGGTTCAAGGTTAAGGTTATAGTTAAGGTTAGTATCTTAACTATAACAATGAGATTATAAGTCCAGTAACAAGAGAGATTCAATGCGGATAAACACAACAGGTTTTTGACCGACTGACTGCAAAATATAAATTTATATTTATATTCTTAGAAATAAATTGGGCTGTTATGAGAATGAATTAAATATTACAAATAAAACTCCTAGAATAGTGCTTGGAATAAAGTAGGGGCTCAGTAAGAGTTAGCCAAGTATTACTTCAGCAGAAAGCTTCCATGGCCTGCTGACTTTCCCAGACCTTTCCCTCCTTCCCTCGCCCCATCTCTTGGTAGGGCTCTCTTGCTCCCTCTGCGGGCTGACAGCGCCAGGACCAAGAGTTCTGGTTGCTATGGGTACCGAGGTAACGCGGTAACCAAGGAGCCAAGGCGGAAGCTCCGGGCGGCTACTTGCGGCCCGCGGCGGTGACGCGGCTGGCTGGGGTCTCCAGGTAGGTCGGCTGGTTGCGGATGGCAGCGGCAGATGAGAGACCGCGGAGTAGGCCTACCGAGGCAGAGCGCCGGGTCTGGGCGGTGAGAGAAGGGGGGTGGGTTGGCGGGAAAGGAGACTGGGCGCCGGGTTCGCTGGTGTTTGGCGAGCCCCTGCCATGTGCCGGACACCGTATAGGGCCCGCGGGCTGCAAGACGCGGCCTTGACCTAAGGAGTTGAAAATCTTTTCTGTAAACACAAGACTTCTTGGCCCATAGTGCTAATGGAGGCCTGAACCAAGCGGAAACCGGGCCTGCAGAATTGTACCGCTTCTACAACCTGACCTTTTCAAATGCCAGCCTCTTTTATCCTCTGAAGTTATTTGCGCCTTATGAAAAATTTGGTGCCCTGAAAAAACATTATCACATCTCTTTTTGTAGCCCTCTTTATGCCTGGGCGGCCACATGCACCCACTTCATTCTAGAAGTAAGTGCACTCCTCCCAAGCAAAGGTCGCAGAGAGGAGTGCCAGATTTCTGAGAAATCTGAAACTGTGGAACTTTTTCCTTCTTTCCCAAATCAGCATTAGAAGTGCTCAGATATACAGGTCGTTATGTATTTCTTTTGTACCCTGACTTTTCAAATCGAGAGTTTGAATCAAATCTCAAATCAAGTCTCAAAAAAAAGTCATAAAGTTGAAGCTTCACAGGATTAAAACTATGCAAACTGTATGCTAATAAAAAATGGAAAAAAAAAAAAAAAAAGCAAAAAACGAAACCTTTCACCCCCCTCTAGCACCTTATCTTGAAGGCTACATAGAGGCCTGCCCCGAACTACCATAATATTGCCAGTTGTATTACAAATTAATTACTTGAAAGTAACTCTGTCCTTTATTTCCTTCAAAGCACTTAATACTTACCACAATTATTTTATTTGCTTTTTAATTTTTTCCTACTTTCTTCAGCAGAGTGTAGGTTTACTGAGGATTGGCACTGTATCTGTGAGGTGTACCTTGTTCCTCAGTGTTTAACCTAATACCTGGCACAGAAGAAGTGTTCTATGTACATTCGTTGAAAGTCTGGTAGGATATATGGAAAAAAAAGAAAACAAGATTTGTTAAAGTAGGAAAGAGGGTAATGCGTTTGTTTAAAAATTTTTTTATTGTGCAATAAATTCAAAGCAGTAGAAAAAAATTAAATGCTTAAAACTTAGCACATTATTATTGGCGGCACATTATGTCTAGGCCCCTTTATTAATTGCTGGGAATTCAAAGATCAATGGTAGGATTGGCCTCAAATATTTGAGATATTTGAGGACACTACACCTATATAAGCAAAGCAACAAAAATAACACAAAACAGCATGTAATGGCAAATGAGTGTAATACACAGAATGTTCCTATAGAAGGAGAAGTTCGCTTTTGATGGAAGAAATCTTCATGGTGTAGATGGCCCTCAAACTGGGCATTGGATAGAATAAAACATGACGAGCAAAGTGAAAAATAAAGCATAAGGCTCAGGAAGCTTGGGATGCATAATGGAGGATTTTCTGTACCAAGCAGAGCAGCTGGGTATTTATTTCCTGTGGGTATGGGGAACTATTTAGGGACACGAACTTCTGACCTCATATTACATGGGAGCAATCTGACACCAAAGAGATTATTATTGGCGTTTAAGTGTATTACTGTAAAATTTAGAAAACATTTGATGTCAGCAACAGTTATTTTTCTATTTTTTTTTTATAACAGGTTAAGAGTATGAAAGAGGAAAGAATCTAAATGATATGAATTAATTATTTTAAGTATCTAGAAGCAACCACATTTAGATTTCAAGTCTTAAGAGGAGCTAACAGGACTGAGAATAAAATTCTAATTTCTGGCTTTGTTACCAGTCTTGGATAGATGCCATAATTTCCCCATTCTTAAGGTATTCACAAACGAGCACCTAGAATAATAGTGGATTGTATGAGAATAGGTGGGATAGATTAAATATATGAAAAGACTTAGGTTTCTGAAAGGTATAATTTATAAATTTAATACTTTCATTGCTATTTATAATCATCTAAAATTTTTAGTTGATACAAATTTAATAATTGTGCATTGTTTTACTGTAGTGCCTTTGAAACTTTTTTTAAGCTATAGAAAAATTTCTTTATATTAAATCTGACCCAGAGGCTCATTATGTAAAATAGATGAAATTGAGGAGCTGTGGGTAAAGCAGAGCCTTTGACGATTCCCTTGTTCCCTTCTCAAGGTAGTTTCTAAGACTGCCCTCTTCCTTGATATCTGAAGGCAACTTTCTCAGTTGTTCTCAAGGGAACCTGCACATAAAATGTAAAAAATGGGTGACTTGGGTACCATTTAGTGCCCTGAAGCAGTGTTTAATTATCAGATAGGTAGGTTGGCTGAGAGATTGAGTGCAACTTGGAAATCAATACCTGAGTTCCTTTCAGGGCTTGTGCTAGGAAAAGATAGCATACATTTATTTACGGGGCTACTCAAACACAAGATATTGTGCTAGGGATTATGTATTATACGTCCTTTCCTTAGATTTTTAAAAAAGACTTAAAATATGTATATTTAGAATAGGATAATATCAGATAGATAAAATATTAAAAGAACAATTCTTTTAAAAGTTTAAAACTACTATTTTTATTTAGATTTATTTTCATTTAACATTTCTTGCTTGGTTTTCTGATTTTTAGATACTACGGTAGATATTCTAATCCATCTGAAAGAGCTTACTTATTAGACTCTTAAAATATGTCCTAAAGTAAAGAAAAATCTTTATTTATTGGCCTTTAAGTTTTCAGATCTAAGATGATCTAGGTCATTAGAAGAATCGACTAACCTTAGATAAGTTTTCAGTTATAAAAAGTGGCCTATCTTGAAGACAGTGGTTTCTCCATACCTCCCATTCTTCTCATTGTATGATGGTAAATTCTCTAAGACACCAGGGCAACTCTTGATGAATTCTCTGAGTTTCTAGATTTGTAGCTCATTGTAATTTCCTTGTTTCTATTCTGTGGCAGCAGGCCTTGGTGCTTGGGTTGCATTCCCAGACTGAGAACTTGTAGAAAGATCATCAAACCATCATAGACAATTTTGGGTCACATTGTGTGTGTGTGTGTGGGGGGGTGGTGGGTGGGGAGGAACAAGGTTAGGGACAGAAAAATGATAACAGCCTAATCAAGCAACTAAAAAATTTTCCAAGTAACAACTGAACTTTTGGTATTTCATTGTAAGAAAAAAATTGGGTGACCAAAGGATGGGTGGAGGTATGAGGTCTGCATAATAGGGATTTTATCTGTATTTCCCTGGTTCCATTAGGTGACTAAAGTTTTGTGCTTTGCTATTCTTTCTGCTGACATTGTTATATATAGCTGTCCCAAGAAAAGTGATTAATTCTCTGTTGGTTTTACAAAAAGAAACAGGCAGAACAGCATGACTCACAATTATAATTTTCCTTTTTTCTTCATACAAGAAAATTGGCTTACGTGTGTGACTTGATAAAACATTTAATTGAGAAGAAGCCTTACTAATTGCATTCAGTGAAGTGAAGTGCCCCCTGAATAAGACCATTTATTGGTTAAATCACATTATCAACAGAGCTATAAATCTGAATCATCTCAACCTAATGAAATTCACAGACTTTTCTTTGATTTCAGTCTTTGTGTGTCAGATCAGCTTTATGCATATATATATATATATTTCAATGTGTAAATAAAATTAAGGCAATTTAAATTATTTTAATTGGTCACACTAACTTTGGTGGTTCTTTTATTTTTTTAATGATAATGGTTATGACAACATTATATAACTTTTCATGAATAACTTATCGACAGTAGACTAGGGTCCAACAGTTGGATTTCCTGATTATGATAAAAAAAAGAATATAGACTCTATGTTATAGAAGCAAGGTTATCTTAGAGATTTTTTAAAGGTAGCTTTTGTTGCCTCTGTTTGATAAAAATGAGACACAAGAGTTACCTACAGAGAAGGAATAGATGCATCCTCTCTCTCCAAAAGCAAACAATCCTAGTTTTCTATTCCTGGGGTACCTTTAGTTTTCTTTGACACTGAGTTTAGCTTTGAGAGACAGGACTTGGTAGTTGAGAAATGAATCTGAGTTGGATGTCCCCACTATGTACTTCTGTTGGAATATCACAAGGCATTGCCATTGTTGGTGTGACTTTCCCTTTGATTGTGAATTGAGAGAAGACACTATGTCTTATTTACCATTATGAGTTCAGTACCTATAATAGGGGTCGCAAAGGAGCAACCATATTTATGTCTGTTGATTGAAGGCACAAATATACTTAGTCCTATGATGCAACCATTACATTGCTTACAATAGAAAATTATTTTATGAAATTCCATTTTGGAGTTATCTTCAGAGAATGAATTCCTTCACAATTTCCTCCAAGGTAGTAAAAATCTACTCTTTCATTCTAGATTTCATTTTTGGAGGTAGAATAATTTGGAACTAGATATGAGTGAACAAAGTAATCCATTCTGCTGGACGATATCAGTTGTAGTTTTAAATGAAGCACACCAAAGTAGATTTGTGTATTTATTGGGAGTATGATGGACTCTGCAGGCAGTTCCGAAAGAGGCATCCCAAAAATGTTTTGATCAGTGGTTGCATCATTAAAATTATGAGATAGAATAGTCATTTGATTGTGTAGACTTTAATGTCACAGCAGGCTTTCATTAGGTTATTCCTATTCTGATACCTTCTCTCCTTATGTCTTCGAGCAAAGGTTCTAGACTTATTTTCTGTTCTTTCCTCTAAAACTTTCAGTGACTCTCATTAGCAATAGAATAAATTCCAAAATCTTTAAGTTGGCATTTAAAGCTACCCGTTATTGGGCTTCAGCCTACACTTCTAAACTTAATGACTACTTTTTCCCCTCCATATAATGTATACATCAACCAGATGGAACCACTCATCAGTCCCCATTCAAGAGCTGTTTTTTCTTACAGTGTGGAATGTTCATCCAATCCATATCATCATATGTAAGTCCAGCTTCTCCTTAAAGTCCTATTTTAAATGTTAGCCAGCTTAAATTCTCTTTTCTCACTTCTTCTATTATTACATCAGTAAGTTTTATGGCCCTTATAATTTCTACCTTGTTTTATAGCTTTTATATATAGATCTTATATATCCTATTTGACTCTATGCCATGTGAACTCAGAAAACAAATATCCTTGGGCCTTGACTCTTTCATGCTTCTCAGCGCAGTGCCTTGCACATAGCAGAGCCTTAATAAATATTTATAGGAGTTATGAGCGTGTAGGAACACATATATAAATAAATAGTATCAAATGGTTTGGGCATTTAAAACTAAAGACTATGATATTACCTCATATTTCTTTAAGGGTATTTGGAATTTGTAAATTTTTATTCATATACAGTCTAATAGTTTTGCATGTGATTCAGTAATTCAGCATTACAGAATAAATTATTATAGAACAATGAATAATTAGGATACTCAGGAAATAGGGTGTTCTGAATAATTTAATTTTCTGGTTAACTTGGAGTTAAGCAGAAAATCTTTTTTGTTTCATTTCTTGTTGAAAAATTCTTCTAAATATGCTAATTTCCAATCTTAGGCAAAGAGCACCATTAAAATTTTCTTTGATAAATGAGGATATTAGAATGCCTTTGGGTAATTATTACATACCTTAATTCTCATTTTATATTACCATATATGTAAAAAAGAGGTTTTTAAGTTTGGATTGTATCTTGAAGGTTCTTTTCTTTTCACTATGTTTAGCCTTAGATGTTATTTTTGGATGGGAACAAATACCTGATATATATTTTTATAACCTTAACATAGAAAGAGCCAGAATGTGTTTTGCCTTTATGAATGCATTCTTTACTATCAGTTGAATATTTCCACAGTTTTTTTTTGCCACATAATTATTGGTAAAATTTTATTTCCATAAGATGTATTATATTTATAACTCTCTTAGTATGTCAAGTTATATAACTTGTAATTAAACATATATAATAATTTTTTATTGTCTAACTTTTGATTTAGGCTTTTCCCTCATAATGATTTCTCTTTTTAAAATATTCTTGAGTTATATGTAATTTCAAAATTTTAAGTTAACTCCTTTACTTCTAGCATAATTCTTTTGTCTTTGTTACTTTTTCAGAAGTTTCCACAAATCACAATAATTCTTAGACAATATTAAGACAGTAATCATGAACACCAAAGATTTTGTAGTTCTTCCATGGGGAAAACCTGGACATTCTGTGAAGTTAAAATATAAGTAAGTGTATACATCTTTATTACTTAAATAGAAGTAATTGTTTTGTATATTGTAATTTAAAGTATTCTTTTTACATGTGGCTGTTTAGAGTTGAACTCAAATTTTGTGAATTCTTATATTCATGTTCTTCACAGCTGTATTTTTATCTGTAAGAGAGTAGTTTTAAGATATTAAAATATAAGGACTAAAAATATTTATGCCATAAGAATTGAAGTAAAAAGTTATAAATGAAAGTTGGGCATACTAACTATTAAAACAATATGACAGAAAGTCACAAATACTTTTGTGACAAAATTACAACAGAATTATCCTGAAGAAACTGAATTTTAGGGAGACTATTAGGGTAAGTGACCTTTAGACTGGGAATAGAAAATACTAACTGCCCTCACACTTTGCAGAGTAAAAGATGTTATGTTGAATTTACCTTTCCCAGGAAGAGTACCTTCTGTCCTAGGTTGTCTGGTAGATGCATTCAGTCAAAGCCAAGCAGTTCTGGGTATCCTGAGAATTTCATGACATGGCAAGGGTACCAGAACGTTCAATATACAGTTTGCTTTTGAGGTCATACAGAGTCATTGGCAATTCCCAAGGCTTTCCTCTCAAATATCACAGAGAGCCAGCCAGCATAGGTTGGGGACAGACGGTTGATTTTTAATTTTAGTTTCTGAGTTCCCTGATCCAGATCAAGAGTCCTGTGGTTATTCAATGTCTACAGAGCTTTCCTAATTCTCCCTTTATGTTTGATATACTGTGTATAAAAGCATCGTGTAAATTGGAAATGTTATACAACTTTATGGCATTATCATGATAAGGTTTACCATTTTTTTTGGAGAAGAGGTGAGATATCCAATTGCTAGTATTACCAATTTTCCATTTTTTTTTTTTAATGCAATAAGAGAAGGGGACATGCATTATTTGATTTTGGTAATATGTTTCAAGTCTGTGTGTATATACTTAGAAACATGCATCCAACAAACATTTATTAAATACATACATGTTCTACATACTGAGCTGGGGAATGGCGGATATAAAAACAGGAAATTATGATCTTTGCCCTCAGGTAGTTTGTAAAGGATGTAAATAAGTAAAATTACATTTATAATATAGTGTGAAACATGATGTGATGTGAAGGCACAGGGGGCTATGAAAACATGGCCCAAACTTCTGGGGTATGGTTGGGAGGTCTCTAAGCTTTGCCTGAAATATAGTTAGTAGGATAGTTACTGGGTGAAACTTGGGCAAAGGCACAGAGACCATATAGTTTGGGGACTGTCAGACCTATCCAGTTGGCTATATTTTATAGAATGAAGTTGGAGAGGAAGGCAGGGCTGTATAGGTAATAAATTAATTTATATACCACACTAAAGAGTTTGGAATTTATCTTGGAGTTGAGGGGGAATCACTTTTTCCTGTCTTGTATATCTAACTGATCTACCACCCATAAAAACTAGGGCAGTAACATCCACCCTATGGTAACTGCTCTGGAGTTCTTTTTCTCAGCCTTTCCTTGTTCCAAGCCTATTTTTATTTGACATTGTCTTAACAATTGTCTTTTCATTGTCTGACTTTATGGTGTTTTCCAGTTCCTCACTATCTTTTTCCCAGCCCCCAACCCATTTCAATAGATTGTTCCTGGACCTTGGATTTGTTGTATTGACATGATCTCTGCAGGATTAACCATAGTGGCCTTGTCTGCCCTTCTGGCTCTGTGTCCAAGACTGTCCCTAAGAGGAATCCTTTGTCTTGTTCCAGACCCATAAACTCCCACCATAAACTTGACCACTTGGGCACTAGTCCAGTTCTTTTAACCAGTCTCATCTGTTTCCTCTGCCACAGTGGAGACATCAAAAACATTAAGTTTTCTAAGCAAATTAGTGACACAGTCACATCTGTCCTTTTGAACCCTTCCTGTGGAAGCCACATGGAAGGTGGTGTAGGCCCTTGAGAACTTGGGCAGAGAGACCAGCTCAGGCACTAATTCTGTACTGTGTCCCCATCCCATCCCAGAGTGATCTAGTTCAGGAAAAGCATCACTGGCCTCCTGGTCACTCAAGTAAGAAACTTGGAATTATCTCAGATTTCTGCCTTGTTCCTGCCCTAGTCAGTCGCCTGCTTCTGGTCAGACTTAGTCCAATTAATTCTATTTCCTTATATTTCTCAAATGCTTCCAGTTTCCTCTCTGATGTCTTTATCCAGTTAGATCAGCACAATGTCTCTATTTTTAAGATTGCTGAAATAGTTTCCTAACTGGCTGCCTTGCTTCTAGCCTTGTACCCTCTAATTAATTTTTCATTATACAGACAGAGCGATCTTTCTAAAATGCAAACCTGATCAATTCTGTTAAAACCCTTTAATGATTCTTATTGCTCATAGAATACAAATCCCAGTTCCTCATCATGGCCTTCATAATCTTGCCACTGTCTACCTCAACAGTTCCATTTCCTACCACTTTTCCCATCCTGCACTTACGTTCTGCCTGATCATGCAGAACTTCTAGTTCCTTGGCCCACACATCATTCTTTTCTAATCGTGCACACACTTTTCCATCTTCCTGGAACACTGATGTAACCACCTCCCTTTAACTGATTAAGTCCTTTCATCCCTCAGGGCTCAGCTCAGACTTCACTTTCTCCAGGATCTGTTCCAGGGGCCAAGTATGTGCCTTTCTGTGTGCTTAGGTACCTACCTCCCTGTACAGCTCCAATAACACCATCATACTGTGTTTCAATTACCTTTGTGCTTCTCTGTGTTCCTCTCTCTACTGCAATCTCCACTGGGTTTCATATCCTATCACCTATTACAATGCTTATGTGTAGTAGGGGCTGAATTATTCTCTGTGGAGCAGATATAATGAAAATATTGCCTCTCCCTCAGCATTTTTGCCAGTTTCTCTGGACAGCCTTTGTCTCCTATCACTTTCAGTATATCTTCATAAGTTGTGTCTATTTCAGGCCATATCTTTGGCCCACTTGCTCTTTGGTGACTGTTCACCATCTCTATAAATTAGTTCTCTTTTCTGATCTCCATTATTCTTATTTTGGTTCCTTGCCATAGCATGCATGAGTGCACACTACATGATTATAGTAAACCACTAATGAAATAATGAAAAAGGAGAATTAAACTCATAGTAGATAATAAAAAGCTAGGGAACTAAGTTGACTTAGACCTATGAAAGAAGGAGTTAGTGACTAATGCTGACTGGAGACTAGAATTGTAAAATGAAGAAAATGACTTGCATCGAAAGCTTGATGAGCTTCAGATATTATGAGCAAAATCTCTTGCAAAAGAATCTATAAAGGGGACTGTGCTCTGTCCTCAAAAAGGTCTCTTTTTAGGGCTTTCCTTCAGAGGAAATGATAAGTAGGGCTTGGCTCAGTTCTCATTTAATTCTTTTGATGGTGTCTACACCAAAACCCTTAATAGGTACTTTCTCTCTAGTAAGCCTCAAGCAGGCCCTGCTCTTTTTTTGTGCGTATTTTTTGGATTCTACCTTTGCCTATAAAGGTAGAAATTTATTGAGCATTTCCAAAGTGATTGGTTAGCAAAAATGTATATTCTACCTATACAGAAAAAAGTCATTTGAGATATTATGCTTCAAACTACTTGAATCCTTAGAGGAAAGAAAGTATGACAATTAGAAAGTAGGACAATTAGAAAGTATGACAAAAAGAAAGTATGACAATTGTTTTCTATTGGTGTGTTATAGATATTTGCACATATGTTAAAGACATTGCTCTCATATAAAGTGAATTATAATTTGAAACCTCTAGCAATATAATAGGAAAAACAAAAGCCTAAGATATGAAGATACCTTTTTTAAGAATATTAAAGGAAGGCAGATACTAACTTTAGAAACCATAGATCAAAGAAATACAAAAGAAGTAGTTAAAATACTTCATTGCTATTTATTATTCATAATTTTACTTAAGAAAAAAAGATGATATAAAATTACTTTGCCTTGTTTTTGTTTGTTTGTTTACCCCAAATGACCATTCTGCATTTAAATCTTATTCAGAAATGTTCAAGAACTAAGAATGGAGAAAGTACAATTAGAGTTGGAGAACCAAGAGATGGAGAAGAAACTACAAGAATTCCAGTCAACAAGGAGCAAAGAAAAGGAAGAAGGAGTGTAGGTGACACTTTTAGAGAATTTCAGAGGAATAAATAAAATTATATAAAGAACTATTTTATATGCTGTCATTCCTATAAAGATCTGTCCTGAATGGATAATCTGTCTTTTCCTGAAGAATTAGCAATATTAAATTTTCCCTGTCTTTTCTATTTCTTATATAAGGCATGCTGCTTTTTAAAAATTACTGTTACTTTTGTTTCCTCTGAACTTTATTTGCTCTTACATTTTCTCATTTCTCTTTTTACGTTATTCTGAACTATTTATAGTCTGGAATGCTTAGAACAGCAATTCAGAATTTGCCCTTTGCTCTCCTAAAATTGCTATCAACAGGAGATTGCCTGTTTATGTTTAGAGTCATTTTTATTTATTAAAAGACTTTTGAGGTCAGGAGTTTACATGTACATATATAAGAATCATTCAGACTCTCAAGTATGTTTGAAATATTTTTAGCGAATGAGCTTTAGCTGAAATTTTATTAATGAGAATACCCTAATATTATGCTTGCATATCTGTACTAATTTTACTGAGAATTTGGATTTGTTATAGAATTATTAAATATATATGATAAAAGTCAAATAGAACTGATAGTTGTATAATGATAGTTATCTCTTTTTAGCTGTAGGCTGCCTTCCAGTCCATTTTGTAGCACCACTTTTAATATTCCGCCCCCCAAATGTCTTATCATTGTACAAGCCTATATATATATATGTGTGAATGTGTGTGTGTGTCTGACATGTCTTTTATGTTTTTATAAATGAGGTTATCGATGAAATATGTGAATTGATTCAGACTCTACTTTTTTACTTAATATTGTCTTAGTGCTGTTGCCACATCAGCACCCATTGATCTCATTCTTTTAATGGTTACATAGTATTTCTTTGTGTGGATATAATAGCATTTATTTTTTGGGTCTTTATGAAGTTTTTAGTATTTTGTGATAATATATGCTGCTATGAAATGCTTCTGTATATATTTTTTTGCTTATATATACAAGAGTATCTATGGGATAAAGTTTTACCTATATAATTTTAGGCCAAAGTATATAAATAGTTTACATTTTGGTAGACATTGGAGAAATTGTTTTTCAAACAGGCTTCAAAATCGTGTAACTTTCTCCTGTGGAGTGAATGTTTTATGTGCTCTTGCTGGTACTAAATATTCCCAGCTTCTTTGTATATTAAATTTGCTTTTGTTTGGTGCTCAAGGTGGTGATCATCAAATATCTATGAAGTACCTTATGAACTATTAAAGAAAATTCAAAAGTTTACTACAGTTTCAGTAGTATTTATCTTTAGAATCTAACTTTTTGAAAATATTCATGACACATACACACATCTTCTTCAATAACCAAAGCATCGGTTTAATTACGGCACCTCAGTGTTGTATGTTATCCCAGATGACAAAGTTTATTGTATATCTTGCTATTCTTCCCTTAATGATCCAATGGTCAGTTCTACTTTTCAACCTTCACTGCTTTGAACTTCTCAGCGGATGACGAACATGTCTGTGAATCAGAGTTTCTGAAATCAGACCCCAAGAATGCATTTTCCTTAGCCGAGGAACCTTTTCCATATAATTTTAAAAAATGTTCTAAAGCTTGATTGAATTTTCAGAATAGTTAAATGCTATTCTAAGGTCATGTAGACAGTAAATGTCATGGCCAGGTGAAAACCTGCCACTCACTGGTTAGGAAGTTAGAAGTGCAGTGTTCTCATCTTGGCTTTGTTATATATTATATGTGACCTTGTGCAAGTTTTTGTCTCATTATTTTTTAAATGGGAATTGGACTCCCTGCCCTGTTGACTTAAAAAAAATTTGTGAGGCTCAAATAAAAATGCTTTGAAAACTAAACTATGAAACTAAACAGTTTGCCTTCCTTGTAGTCTCTGTTACCTTTCAATGTGGAGGCTCGCTGGAAGGCTTAAGGAATTGATCACTTAGTAGATTTGCTGAATATTTTTGGTTATTGTTTTGCTTCCTTTTTCTCTTTAGATTTACAGAACCTTAGCTTTAAAAACTGTAGGACAATCTATAAAATTTTCCTATAAATCAGTAAAACTGTAGTCATTATAAATATCTGAACAGTGGCATTCTTCATCTGTTTGGACATTTCACTTTTATTCATTTCCTCTCAAAAGTTCCAAATATGGTAGAGCTATATTTTAGAATTACTGAGGACATTGTGGCATTATTGATATTTCATTTTCATTTTGTATCTGTTACATGTTAACAACTGAATTTCCATTTCCTGAAACAGGAAAAATACATTTGTTTTCATTAAAAGGAGATATGTATTTAGTAATTACATTTTGTCTTCTGTTTATATGTATTGAAGGTCAAGTGGATATCACTGGAAATCTGGAAAAGTGGGCAAATTGGATAATCAATCACATCTAATGTCACAAAATAAAGGAAATGTTATTAAGGTAAGAAAATACTATTTGATTCTCAGATGATTTGCTAAGCAAGAAGATATAAATTATTTTTTCAGATCTTGCATTCCCTTCTATACTTAAGAACTTATTACTCTTATTTTAACAACTTTGCATGTTATTGGATTTTGATTAAATTAAATTTTATAGGTTATATACAACTTTCATTATTCAGGTATGTTTTTGTTTTTCATCTGCAAGTTAATTTTTAGAAATTCACCTTAAGCTGAATTGTCTTAAGCCAATTTTTTCCATTCAGTTCAGTTCTAGTTTCAAGTATGTGAGATAGAACTATATAGTTCTGTGTTAAGGTGAAAGCTGTTATTTGACGTAACAAAGGACAGATTTTAATTCTGCATTTTTATTATATCACATTTGTTTAATGTGTTTATGTTCTTCTTAAATAATAATTATTATTCAAATATTGTTGATTCCATGTGTGAAGATATCAACTTACAGGTTTCCCAGCTATAGAATTGCTTTATCTTTACTATGTATTGTGAAATATAACATTACATTATATGTGCCATTGAAACTAAATAAGTGTCTTTCTTTAAAGAAAACTGTTTTGCTTCTGGATTCTTTAGTACAAGATCCGTGACCTTGTAAGTTTTAAGTTATATAGCTTTTTCCTTTTTATATACCTATCATTAAACTTTCAATGGGCATTTGGCATCTATAAACATCTTACTTGGTGCTTCTAAACTTTTTGGCTTTGAAAAAGCATTTTATTCTTTAAATGTCATTCTCTTACTGAAATATGTTTCTTTAATTTTTTGGATTAAAAGTTTTATAGACCACTTTCTATTTTTTATTATTTTCTGAGATAGTGTTCCATGTTTCAGATGTTATTGTAAATATATTAAAAATGCTGACTTGTGATTATTGACTTATTTATTCAATAACATTTAAGTGCCTTCTTTGTCATTTAGTGAATTACCCTTATTCTTAAGAAGATCCTAATCTAATGTGAAAAGTTATGCATATATGAAAATATTTATAAAAAAGTCAGTATGTAATTTTTGCCATAACTATTTAGTAGATAAACCGTCTGTGCTTTGGAAATAATGGTTTAGTTCTACAAATATTTAAGAGTCTACTAGAAGTATTTGTAAGGAAAAATAAATGAAAAAATCATAATATCAGTCCCCACAAACCTCATAATTGAGTAGGAGGATGAAAACTTGGGGGCTTGGGGAGATGTGGAAGGTGATGTAGAAGGCAAACTAGGTCTGGAGGGAAGGCCCTGAATACCAGATTCAGGAGTCTCGAGTTTTTCATTGGGTGAATGGAATTCCCTGACAGCTTTGGAGCAGGAGCATAGCAAGACTAAGATGATGACTTATGATGTTCGATTTTGTTCAAATATCTGGTACATTTGGAGTTAATGAATATAGAGCGAATACTATCCAAACTATCATATCAATAAATATCAATAATTTATTTTGAGCATAGATTTTCTACCCATGAACTCTTTATTTATTTACAAATAGAATTTATATATATACTTGTTTACTAATCTATCACATGCATCATAAAACAAAGTATGGAAATTAATCAAGGATACTATAAACACTAATAGTTATTTCTTTTGCACTCTCTGGCCTTTCTTTGAACTCAGGGCATGCATACATGCAGCTTTGGAGGCCACTGGTCTAGAAACAGGGGGACTATTTAGAAGACTATTAAAATAATCTAGAGGTCAGATGAGAAGAGTTTGAATTAGAATGTAACAGAAGAAATATAACGGAAAATATGGAACTGGAAAACAGAAACAAAAGGAGGAAGTCAAATATATAACTAATATTTCAGGCCTGATTGACTAAGAGATAGAATAAAGAAGGAAGTTAGAAAAAAAGTTCCGGGGTATAGATTTAGACCTCTCTCCTTTCCTCCCTCTCTTCCTCTCTGCCTCCCTCCCTTCCTTCCATCCTCTTTCTTTTCTTCCTTTCTTTTTGTTTTTCCCAGCTTTACTGAGATATAATTGACAAAATTGTAAAAGAGTGGACAAAATGATTTGATAATGTATACATTGTGAAAGGATCCTCCCACATGGAGTTAATTAACACATACATTACCTCACATATTTCTGTTGTATGTATGAGAACATATAAGTTCTACCCTCTTAGCAAATTCCAAGGAGAGTTTTATTTGAATTCTCGTGTTAGTTGAAGCTGAGAGAGTAAATGAACTTGATAAGAATTTATAAAAAGGAGAAGAAAGGTATAAAGAAAAAAGTTCAGGAAAGGCAGCTGTGAAGGATAAAACTCAAGGAATATGGAGGCACATAGAACTTTAATATTTACTCACTATCTGTTTTATACTAGTCAACAGTATAAGCTGCTGTTCTTATTTTATTTCATTAAGTATTTACAACACTTTTAAAAGGCACCTTTTAGTATTCCAGTTCCACAGATGAAGTAATTTTACATCAAATGAGTTAAATAACTTGCTCAAGGTCAAGTGTCAGGGCCAAGATTTGGAAGAAAAGCTTTTCATGCTGGTTCTAAGGTACTTTGCCAGCTTTGAGGTAAAGGGAGCCTGAGAAGAGAAAGAATGGTAAGAGTAGAATCAAAGTAAGGTAATTTCATAAAAGAAGTAAAGAAGGATATTTTTAGAAAATATGAAGTCAGCATTGTCTGATACACTGTGTAGAGGAAAATGTTTTGAGTACAGTGTTTCTCCATAGGGGACAATTTCCCCCTAGACATTTTTAGTTATTATCACTGAGAGGCTTCTTTTTTTTTTTGTTTTTGCTAATGGTATGTAATGGCTACAGGTCAGAGATGCTGCTGTACATCCTACAATGCACTGGACAGCCTCACAACAAAGAATTATCTTGGCCATGATCAAGAAACCCTATGTTAGACTGTATTGATTAAATTCCTCACTCATTCCATTAGCTTTGTGATTTTAGGCAAGTCATTTAACCTTTCCAAGTTTCTGTTACCATGTTTGTAAACATGGATAACAATACTTGTTTAACTACTTCACAGTTTTCAGCAATGTATGAGATAATAGGAGTGAAACCAATTGTAACATTAACTGAAAATTACATTAGAATGTCTACTTATGGAGAATGAGGATTTCTAGAAATACTACATTTGATTTGATGATTGGGTTATTAGACGTAAAAATATTTTTCAGTTATTGAACAGGGAAGATGGGTTGCAATGAGTAGACTGATGATGCAGTGAACGTGAGAACAGAAGGTGACCTCTCAAGGATTTAACAGGATTAAGGAAGGACTTTATTTTTTAATTTTTATTTTAGAGTCAGGGAGAAAATGTGAGTCAGATTGTAGCTGAGGGATAGACTCACTAGTGGAGGAAAGACTGGGTATGCAAATGAAAGAGGTGCCAATTGTTGGGGTCTCATTAAGAAGCCCTTAATCAAAAAAAGGAGGGCTCACTTTCTCTGAGATCAGAAAGGTGGAAGAGAGAACCGATGGTGATAAAGGAAAAATTTTAGAAGTTTCATTTGACAGATGAGGCAAGAAGCAGTGGAAAACTCTTAAAGGGAAAATTTTGACTTTCTTAGTAAATTTAAAGGCAAGATCATTTGCTCAGATTAAGGAAGGAAAATGGGGTAAATTTGAATTCTTTGGAATGGAAAAGGTTTGGAGCAGCCACTGTGGAAATCGTGATCGAGGTTTAGCAGCAAACAAGTAAATAGGTTGCTGAAGAGCCATCAGAGCCCATTGGAGTTGTTCAGCATTTATTTGTAGGGGACTCAGTTAATATTATTTCATCACAATGGTAGGTATAGATATGGGAGGTCTAGGAGGAAGGAGGTAAGGTGATTGTGATTAGTACTGGGAAAGTCTTTGAGTTTGGGATTTTGAAGGTGTGGCCATTTAGATTGCTGCTTAGGTTCAAGGTTTTGTCATAATGGTCAGGTGGCTGAAGAGGCACTTAGGTATTCATAGCAGTCAGCATGTTGGAGAGTTTTTCAGCATCAGGATGTCAGGTGAACATGGATATTGAAGTCCCCACGATCACACCCAGAAATATGATAGAGAGAAATACTGAGCAGATTGCTGAAGTTCGGGTGGAAGAAGATCCAGATACTGATAAAAGCAATAAGTGGATGGTGAGGTCCTTCAGTAGAGGCAATTTTGCTGAATGATAAGAACAGAACAATTTTCTGGAAGCAGCACTGAGGAACAAACAGAGAGAAAAATTTTCTTCTTTCCTGGTGAGTGAAAGAGAGTAGAAATGGAGCTAGTTCCTCTGGAGAGTTCTGTGGAGGAGGTTGTGTTTGAGGAAAGGTAGGTCCAGTTAACGTGAACTTTTGGAAGACATATGTTTAAGAGAGATTTAAGGCATAAGATAGTTAAATGACTATTTAATAACGGCTCCATGGAATGGCAGAGGAGCCTGGATGGCAGGATAAGCAATAGAGAATGGCAAAGGTTAAGTAGCTAATTGGATTTAGAATGAGACTATTTGAAGTGGTGGCTTATGGGAGGAGTGTGGGCCCTGCATGGCAGATGAGGGCATTGGTGGGAATTTGGAGGCATCCGTGAATGCCAGGGAGAGTGATGATGATGGCATAGTTTGACCCCAGTGGCCCAGATAATATGTCTGTGTGGTAGAGCCACTAAGCTGCCTTGGCCCCTGATGGCACCCCTTCAGCTTCTGCTGGTGTAGGAATAAGTGGGTTAATAAGGCATAGGCTTTAGTATACTGAATTCACATTTAATTCAGTATACATATACATTTAGTATATATATATATGCATAATGCATGTATGTGTATACCCATATATATATATATGTGTGTGTGTATACATATATTGATATGTGTTTGTGTGTGTTTTTGTGTGTGTGTGTGTGTGTGTGTGTCCCTGGTCCAGCCTTATTCCACCCTCAACTCTTTCCTAAACAGATAAAAATTAGACTTAGGAGGTAATTCTATTTGCCTAAAAATAGAAGCTAGCTATTAGTTCATTGAAATATTTTTATGCACTTTGAACCATTTGAAGTAAATCTGACTATATTTAGCAGAAAAATGCTCTTCATAATAATAAAAACAAATTATAAAATTTCCTAAATAATGGGTTCAGTTTGCTTTGGAAAATCCATTCTACCCAGGTCACCTATAACCACATAGATCTTGTTGCAATTCAGGCGTATTATTAAGGTAATAATATTGGATAATTTGGTTATGAAAAATGAGATTAAATTATCTATAACTTGTATAACATTGCCAGTTTAAAAATAAAAGTGTGATTCACCAAAATTTGATTTCTTCAGTGCTATTTTCTTTTCTGCTGTTTGGTACATAGCATCTAAGTGGCTACTTAAAAGAATGTGAACAATAAATGCCCTTTTGAAGCAAAACCACTAGATTCACTGAGAATAATTAGGCCTAACTTTTCAGATGACTGCAGTTGGTACAGCTGTAGACAGAGAGGCAACCATTGTCCTCATATTCTCGTGTACAAATTGGGCAATTGAACATGTAAATTGCAAATTGAAAACTAGGCATGAATTGACAGTGTCTGCCTAAATTTGTACCATCCTCCATGCTTGTTTGTGTACTTTGAATGTTGGTTTTAATAAGACCAAGCCAGTTACATGCAATTGGCAAGTCTGTTTTAATTTTTTTAAATCTTAAGATCTAAGTGTTTTAAGTGATTATTTATCTGAAATACCTAGCAGTGAGTCTTATATACACATTTTTTTTTTTGTCTACAACTTGGGAAAGTTGGGGATCACAAATAACATATTTGAAGGGTAAGTCTATGATGCTTAAACACTTGGTTCTCTAAATTAGGCAAATAAGAATAATATTGGCTTGTGTAGTTATGTAAGCAGAGAAGGTTAGTCAGAATTCAGTTTAGATTCAGTCTACACAAATTTAGACTTTGTGTCTTTTAGAAAGATCAGAAATAGAAAAGCCTTTACAATATTTGAATAGTAGTGCTTTCTTAAAATCATTTCATAATGATATATAATGATTTTTGTTTAAAAATAAATAATTTATGGCATGTTTAAAAAACTTTTTTATATATTTCAAGTATTTTCTTTACAGGAATTTTAAAGATCTATGTATGCTTTAATGATGATCTATTAATTTTACATTATTCTTTCAAAATGTTTGTTTTGTTCAAGGTACACCAAAATGTTATAGATTTCTAAATATTTTTGTTAATAACTTAAACTTTCTTTGACTAAGAGAATGTATACCTGACAAATAGTATCTATTTCATTAATACAGCCTTCTGCTGGAAAAGTGAAATTGAAATTACTGAAGGAGCAGCTTCAAGGTAAACAGTTTACCACTGTATTATTAGCTTCTATAGATACAATTTCTTTTCTTTTGCATTTGAATGACATAGAAAATTAAAGTGCTAGAATTGTTCATGCAATATAAAGTTTCTAAACCCCCCAAATGATGACTCTTTATCTCTGATATTCAAAATGCATTTTATTTATGTATTTTTGTGGGGGGAGGGGCCTCATTTCATGTCAAACAAATGTCAATTTAAAATATGATTATAATGTAGTGTTTTTCAAAGGTGAGGACTTTCATAGCACTGGTCCTTAGAGTTTGTTGATAAACTCTTTTAACCAGGAAGAGAATTTAGCACTATAAAATTATAAATTGAAACTTTTTGGAAATTAAGGGCATATTGAAACATTCCTTTATATTTTAATACATCTTGACAATAGCAAAAACCATAATCAATTTTGAATGTATAATAATTCCAAAAGAAATAAGATTTTTTATAGAGGATAAACATATTTAATTTGAATAGTTAAGATAATTTGGTAGAACGAGTTCTAGAAATACATATAACATTTATTATAGAAGATGGTCTTTGTGGGCTTCAGTTTGATCCAGAGATGGGACAGAATGCCATAAGAATTCTATCAAGAGCATAGTTTTTAACTATTACTTTCTGTATTACATTTTATATGTCTAGATGAAATGAGTTTTAAGCAGAGTGGCTATAGGTAGATGTGTGTGGCCCTGCGGTCACAGGGGACAGGAGAGGGACTGTGGGATCCCCAGCCTACAGGGAGGATTAGACTTGGCTACATGCCATTTTTACTGGGCAACTAATATTTAAATATTATTTGAGAATTTAGAAATATGCATAATTTCATTACTTTATCAATCAGAAAACTAAACATCGTATTTTAAAGTAATTACTCTGATTTTTCCTTCCAGGGACAGTGAAACAGCCACTTAATTATAAAATGGCAAATTCCTTTGAAAGTGAAAAACCCAGGAAAAAAGGGAAGATCTGTGGACAGTGTGAGAACAAAGCTGCTTTGCTAGTACGTATAGTATAATAAGATATTGGCAAAGAACCTTCATGTGGTCTCAGGCACCCCTCCCAACTTAACCTGCTTTAGTAGCCATATACTTCCCCAGAAGTATATGGGGAAGGCCACCAACACACTGAATCTCATCTTCTCATTCCTGTTTACGGTAGCTCCGTAACTCTCATCCTCTGCATTGGATCGTGCCTGTCAGCACACAGACATGCTGCAGTGTCTCCCATCTAAAACCAAAAGCAAATCCACAGCAAACAATCTCCTTCGACCCCTGCATTTCCTTCCCTCTGTATCTCTTTTGGTAACACTGCTATAGAGTTGGCTGTACTTGCCGTCAAAATGTTCTTTCTCTCTTTTTATTGAGGAATAGTTTACTTACTGTGAAGTGGACAGATCTTAAATGTACAATTAGACGCCTTTTGACAAGTGTCTATATCCCCATCAAGATAATAAAATCCCTTGTGCCTTTTCCAATTAGTCTCCGCCACAAAGGCGACCATTGTTCTGGTTTTTAGCACCATACATGTAGTGATCTCTGTTCTTGAAATTTATGGAAATGGAATGATATGGTACATATTTTTTATGTGGAAGATTTCTTTTGTTCCATGTGGACATTCATTCATGTTACATTTATCAATAGTTTGTTTTACTGAGTAGTATTCCATTGTAGAGACATGCTAAAATTTGTTTATTCATTCACACATTGAATGACATTTGGTTGTTTCAGTTTTTTTCATATTATGTTTAAGACTCTTGTGGATATTTGTGTTCAAGTCTCCCCACCAAATTATTTTTTCTTTCCTTAAAAGTTATGAAGTGAGATTGAAAAAAAAAGCTATAAAAAATAATGCTTTCTGACAACTCTCTAACTTTTCATCAGTGCCAATTTCATCAACTTAAAAAAAAAATTATGGTGAAACGTACCACAATTTAAGTTACTATTTTAGTCATTTTAAGTGCATGGTTCAGTGGCATTAAGCACCATTCCTGTGGTGGAATAATATACATAAAATTTAACATTTTAAATATTTTTAAGTGTAAAGATCAGTGACATTAAGTACATTCACATTGTTGTGCAACCATCATCACCATCCATCTACAGAACTCTTTCAACTTGCAGAACTGAAATTCTGTCCTCAGTAAACAATAAGTCCCATTCCTTCCTCTGCTAGCCCTTGACAACCACCATTCAACTTTCTGTCTCTGAATTCAACAACTCTAGGTGTCTCGTATAAGTGGAACTATATAGTATTTGTTTTGTTGTCAGTATACAGTATTGTCCTTATTTCACTTATTTCACTTAGCATAATATCTTCAAAGTTCATTCATGTTGTAACATGTATTAGAATTTCCTTCTTTTTTAAGTGTGAATTTTATTCCATTGTACATGTTTTCCCCATTTTGTTTATACATTGATCCATTGATGGACACTGGGTTGCTTCCACCATTTGGTTATTGTGAATAATGCTGCTGTGAACATTAATACACTATATCTATCCAAGTTTTCATTCTCAATTATTTTGGGTATATACCCAGAAGAGAAATTGCTAAATTCCTATTCTCTCTTTAACCCTCTCCATTCAGTAATAGGTTGGCACTGCTGTGCACAACTATCAAGGTCACCAGTGACTCCCACATTCTTAAATGCAGGGATCAATTCTCAGTTCTTATCTTAATCTATCACTAATATTTGATACAGTATTCCTCTCCTCTCTTATGACTCTTCACTTGGCTTCCTCTGAAATACCGTTCTGTCTTGGTTTCATTTTACTTTGCTAGCTGTCCCTTCTCAATTTTTTTTGTTGGTTTTCTGTATTCTTGATTCCTTAACATTGGAATGACACAGAGCTCAGTCCTTAGACCTCTTCTTTAGTCTGTCTATACTTACTCTTTAGGTAATTTTGTTCACTCTCCTGGCTTTAAAGACTATTTCTACTTTATTGGTTCTTAGATTTACATCTCTAACTCCTACCTCTCCCCTGAACTTTGAACTCAAACTGCCTAATTAATACCTCTGCTTGTATGTCAAACAGGAATCACTAACTTACCATGTTCAAAACCAAACTTCAATTTATCTCCAACAAACTTTCTCTCTCCACGGGCTCCTCATATCAAAAAGGTCATCTCAAATGTTACCTACCCTGACAACTCTTTATAAAATGGCAACAGCTCAGTTGCACTTTGTAAAGCCGCTTCATTCATCTACACAGAGTTATTACCCTTTAATGTATATTTATTTGTTTATTTTTTCCACCTACCTATAATGTGAACTTTGTGAGAGTAGGGATTTTGTTTTATTCACTGCTCTGTACTACTGACTAGAATTGTGCCTGGTATTTAGTAAGTACTCAACAAATAGTTTTTGAATGAACCATTTCTTTCAAAGTAGGTTGTGGTCATGTTAAAGTCTGAGGTTATTCTGTTTTTAGCTTTCATTGCTCTAGATGATAATGCTGATTGGATAATTAGAGTCAGCCTTCCTATATCTTACGATAGGGCCAAATGAGGGAAAAATTGTGTGTTGGGATAAGAGTTAAGACCTCGTGTTTTGGGGCATTTGAATCTCAACTTACCTGTTATTAACTATGTGACCTTTAACAAATGACTTAATTTTTTTTATATTTCTGTTTTTTCATTTGTAAATTGGACTAATGTGGATACCAGATTCTTCAAAGTTATTGAAGATAAAGAGTTAAGGCATGTGAAGTATTTAGCATTGTGTCTGATATATTGAGAGGAGACACATAAATTGTGTGTTTTTTGTTTTTGGCACATTTTCTTATGTTCCAATGGTAAAAATAAAATCCCAAACTTCCAAATTTCACATTTTTTAAAAGAAGTTACAGTAGTTTTATGCTGTCTCTATATGGCAAAAGTGAAATACACAGTTAAAAATTGTATATTAATTTGGCAAATGTGGGTAATTTAACTCAAATGGGTTCTGAAGGCAGGTACAACTGATCTAGCCTTTATCAAATAAAAAAATGTTTGCTAAAACTTTATTTGGATATTCTGTCATTGAAGAAGCATCTATGATGGAATGGAGTCCTAATCTATGTTTTTAGTATGTTCCTACCAGTTATACAAACTGCCTAAAAAGATTTTCCACCTGGCGATCATTTTAGCCCAATTTAAATCCATATACGCTTGTATAATGAAATACATAAACTTACTCTGCAACTCCAGCTTTGATCTTCCAGTCCACAGCGTCTGTTTGGCTATTCTCATTAAAGACCTGTTGTTAACAAATAGTTGGCTTAGAATTATGTGTTAAAACTGATTTTTAGTCTTCTATATTACATTGTGAAACACTGCCAAATATTTATAAGAAATTTATTAAAATATTAGCTGATATGTTAAATAAAAATTATGCAGAATACATTTTGAAATCTACATTAATATAATAGTACTGCCATTTATGTATGTGAAATTAAAGCTTTTTAATTGATTTTGCACTTGAAAAATTATGGATTTAGATAATGTGTTTACTACCATTTCTCTAAGAGACTAGCTCTTGAGACAAGAGTTGAAAAGGTAGGACTAGTATCCATACTAGTGATAGTGTTTATTTTTCTTCAGATTAACTTAAAAATCCAGTGCTATATAGCTAATCACATTTGAAAAGTTATATTTGGATTTCGACAAATACCAGACCATGCCGTCATTTGAAATATTGGATTTTATTTTATGCAGATTTTATTATTTTTTTCCCAATAAATGATTAGTACTGCAATTAATGGTCAGCGACAGATTTAATGATTAGTAATACAGGTTCTGGGTAAAAGCTTGAGCTTTGGTTCAGACTATGGGGTTGAGATCCTGGCTCTATTAGCTGCACTATTGGACAAATTCCCAATTATTACGGTCTCTTGTTACCTCATCTTCACAATGGAGATACATTGATCATTCTAACTTGAGAGGGTTGTTGTGAAGATGAGATGAGATGAAAAATATGAAGCCTTAGAATAGTAAGTGCTCACTAAATGTGGTGAATATTGTTATTTGATTCTAGCCTTTCATTTTAGTTTTATTATAGTTACATAAAATTTATCACTCTTCTAACTTTTTTAGTGTAGTCATCATTTTATATCTAATAAAGTGGGCTACATTATTGGAGACTTATAATATAATGTAATGATTTTCAAAAATTAATGGGCTAAGGTCTATTGGATTTTTAGTAAGAATTTAGTCTACTTTTCTATGTCCTATACATTCTAGTGCCTTGTTACTCAGTGGGTGGTCTGTGCACCAGCTACTTCCTGGGCATCACCTGGGAGCTTGTTAGAATGCAACATCTCAGGTAGCATGTCAGACTTCCTGAACCAGAATCTGCATTGCAGTGAAATCTCAGATGATTCATGTGCATGTTACAGTTTGAGAAGCATTACCGTACTGCACATTTCAGTCTGCCGTTGATCAGTACAAAGCAGAAGAGCCTTGCTTTTTGTTATGTTGTAGGCTGCTGAACTGACCAATACAACTGCACAGTAGTAATTTCGCTTGCACTAAAAATTCCATTTCTTTTAACTTTCAGTTTTGCTTGGTACTATCATGAATGGATGAGATGCACAGCATTATTCAATTTATTCCTAATTTTTTAAAAAAATTTATATCTTAATACCACAGAGAATTTGGAAGGTAATATAATCTTGTCCATAATTATTTCACAAGTCATAAACATTGTGACATTTTGATGCAGTTCCATCAGTTTTTTTCCTTATACTTTCTTTCCTTTGAAGGAACTTCTGAGAACACTTTCAAAACAACATTTTGAGAATCATCAATGAAGAAATATTAATCAAGGAAATATATAGGGGCTTTTGGAGGCAAATAGTTTACATATCATTTGAAACTAATTGTGCCCTGTAAATCCATACAGAAAGATAAAAGAATTCCTAAAAAAGAAGTAATTTTGACTCAGAGATAATGCTGTTTAGTTTTTCTCAGGTCAGGACGTTTGACCTGATGCTGCTGATTGTTTTCTGATTTATTCAGAAATTGCACATACACATATACATCTAACACATATATCTAAAACCTTCAGTCTAGCTATTATATTTATTTTGATACAAGAGTAACTTGTTTACAGGTCAGTTTTTCTCAGAGTTAAATCTTAACTGGGACAAATAGTTGTTTAGTTTTCCTTGGATTACTAAGTTCTGATGAAATTTAAGTATGTAATTGGATAAAGATAATAGCAATGATATCTTTATTTAAACATTTTTCTGAAGTCATAAGATTGATTATATAATTTTTAAAATATCTTTTAAGGTATGCCTTGAATGTGGAGAAGATTATTGTTCAGGATGCTTTGCTAAAATTCACCAGAAGGGGGCACTGAAGCTCCATAGAACAACTCTTTTGCAGGTATGACTTTAAAATGCTTTACTGGTAGTGTATTTATAGAATGTTTCAACAAAAAAACATGTAAAACATGCTTAATTATCTAGAATTTAGGATGATTTACATTAATTTTAAAAATATTATTATGTACAGTCTTTACATATATCTTAAAATTATTTTACTGAACACTAATCCGTGTTCTACTTTGCTTTTTAAACTGTTTTAATGTAATTCCTGAAATACTTAGCTTGATCAGAATTTTTAGATCATGCATTTTATCTGTGAACTTGACATTTAAAAATTAGACTATATTTTTATCTATTGTTTTAAGTGAACACATGACTTAAGTGTTATTTCCATCTAATTTATAAATAGAAATCCCATGTTTGCTTTTCATGTTTATTTTTAAAAATTATTCTTTTACTTGTCCTGACTCATTATTATTTAAATAAGCTCGTCTCTCAGGTTTCTACTTTTCCTCCTACACATCAGAAGCTTTTGCTTATCCTCATATAGTCATTGTTTTTTGAAATGCTTAACCTAGAACCATGTCAGATGGTTTTAAAATTGTAATACTTAAGCAACAAATATGGTTAAATGTAGATATGACAATATACAGTTACATTTAATGATACATTGATTTGTCACAGATTTCATTCATTTTACAGTAATTTATTCAACAAATATTCATTGATTACTTTTTAGGAAGCAGGGTTTATGGTAGGCAGTGACCTTACACAGATGAATATAGCACTAGGATCCTGCTCTTAAGGACCTGGGGATAATAGTGAGAACCAGGGACCTTGTGTAATGCATTAAGGATTTTAATATTATCTCAGAGGCAAAGGGATGGAGATGATCAGATCTATATTTAGAAAGATCACTGGTAGATTTAAATCTTTACATGTTACTCGAATATAAACTTTGGTAGCTTTGATGTACCCACAAAGCATAAAATAGGCCTTACTTATATCAATAATTACCAGGTTGGTTACTTTTGAGTGGCTAGTCAATGTTTAGAGCCTTCTGGCAGAAATGATGGAGGAAATAAGAAAAAGGAAATAACTACTACTTGCTATACTCCTCCTTTAGGATGTATAATCGGAGAGTCATAAGAAATAAAAATTAATGTATATATGCAAGTGTACTCGTTAACATAGAAATAACATAGAATTTAACCAAAGGCACTCCCCTTTAAGAGGAAAGTGTAATTACCCCACTGTGAGTTCATATTAGGAATTTTCTCGTCAGTGATTTATTCAGCACATTTTCTGGGTTTTCAGTGAATTTTAGGTACTGTGCTAGGTGGTATGGAAGATAAAGGAGTGAGACATGGCTTCTTCCCTCGATTGCAGTTTTTGACCTTCCAGATTTATCCAAGTTTGCTTCTCTTCTTTCTCTCCCTTCTTCCTCTGTCTTCTCCTTTCCTCTGTGTCTGTCTGTCAGTCTCTCTACACATACACACACACGAGAGAGAGAGAGAGAGAGAGAGAGAGAGAGAGAGAGAGAGAGAGAGAGAGAGAGAGAGAATATTAATTTCAACCTCTTAAATAATTATTTGCAAAACAAAATGCACGAGGGAAATTACTTAGTTATTTTGCTTTGTTCTCATTATTTCCATCACAGCCCTGTCTTTCCTGGTGTTAGGGTCTTGATGCTCTGGTGCCTTGGCCTGATGACCTTGCTCAGCAATGAGTGAATATCTTTCTGTTTAGCTCTCATTAACCAGTCATATGGTGTTTTTAGTTTTCCACCATTTTGGTGACTATCAAAGTCATGAGATTTTTTTTTGTTACTGACTGTTGAATTTATACCTAATCTGAGAAGTTAGGGCAGACATCTGATATATGAATATTAAGCATTACTATATAAAAATCAAGCATTCTAGGCTAACGGTTGCTATACTTTATATTCTTTACTTATGGTGAATTTCTGGTTATTAAAGAAGCATAGCCATATTTGATTGTTGTAAACCATTTAAGCCCCATCTTACAGCCCAGTGAGTCTTTACAAAGTTTACAGTCAATAAGGACTATTTTGTACTGGAATATCTTGTTTTACTTAAGAGATAAATCTCTGAAAAATTGAAGGCAAACTATTACCGTTTCCTTGTTGACTAATGTAATTTCACAGGGCCTTTCTTTTGATTTATGATTGATTTATAGTTGGCAGTAATTCCAGAGATAACAGAAGAGAGGAGGAAAAAACAAACAAAAGGCATTTTGTTGTGAAGTACGACATACACAAAGGGAGATTGGATTCAATAAATCATTAATAGATTCTGATATGTATATTTTCTTAATTAGAATGGAGATTTTCTTAAATGAAAAAGAGACCTTGGGAAGTGGAGAGGTTAGTAATGAGAGAAGAGATAATTGAGGTAAAATTTTCATATTTTCTGGTATGAGGCATTAATATGCAGCCTCTTTACATTTTTTTCTCTCCAAAGGAAGGTATGCTTATATAAATAAGGATGTAAGTGGGAATATATGTTTGCTTGAACATACCTACAGGAAAATAATTACCAGGAAGAATCTGAGTTATCATCAGAGTATAATTTATGCTTACTAACTTTTTGGTAGTTTTTTTTCTTTTAGTTGACAATGACCAGTATTAGCTTTTAGGCTCACACAATCATTCTGTTAATGTTTAGAATAATACAGTATTTTTATTTTATTTATTTTTATTGAGGTATAATTGACATAATATTATATTAGTTTTGGTTCTACAACATAATGATTCAATATTTGTATATACTGCAAAATGATCCCATGTTACCTCTAGTTAATATTCATCACTGTATGTAGTTACAAAAAATATTTTTCTTGTGATAAGGATTTTTAAGATCTACTTTCTTAAAGACTTTCAAATAGGCACAAAGTATTATTAACTACAGTCACCATGCCATACATTACATCCCCATGACTTATTTATTTTATTAACTGGAAGTTTGTACGCTTTAGCTCTCTTCACCCATTTTGTCCACCCCTACCTAGCCTCTCGCAACTACCAATCAGTCCTCTAATATAGTATATTTGTTTCATAGCTAGTCATTTTGGATAATATCATGGTTATTTACTTTGATAATCTTAACATGGGCCGTTTTCTCTGCTGTGCATACTCATATCGTAGATACTACAGTGTGCCACCCAGATCCTCCTCTTCAGGACTGAGATACTCACTTCCCTAGCTGCCTGCAGTGTTGCCTGTGGAAGAACCATAGTTGAGTCTCTTCCCAGGAATTGTCTGTGCTCAAAGAGAACTGCCACTTCTGAGCTTACACTCTGTTCCAAGAAGCAGCTCATTTCCTGGTTCAATTTCTGGTGAATTGCCAGCCATCCACTTGCCTCAGTTAACAACAACTGATGGCCCATCAGTTGTTGCCCTTGGGATTGGCAATTGCATTGAATTCAGACTTTCTCTTTACCAATTCTCCTGTCTTCACTCGTCCACAGGTGTTCTTCTCAGGGTACTCCCAAGTAAAAGTCAAGCAGGCAAATCTCAGGATTTGTTTCCTGGAGAACCTGACCCATGACAGTATGTAAATAAGAGTGAAATGATAAATGTTCGCCTAATTTTAGAGTAATTAAATGCTGCAGTTCAATATATAATATCTTTTTCTTCACTTTCTGAATTCTGGACCAAGTGAGAAATAGATATTAGGTAGAAATCAAAATATCAGTTTTATTATTGATACAATCAGATTTGGTGACTGGCATGAATGTTTAGACAAATTCAGCTTCCCGATATTTCCTTGAATTGAACCTTGTTTTGTATGATTCCCGCCCCCCACCCCCCCCGAAAAAAAAATTATAGGTATTTACCTTTGTAAGGGCAGGGGATATCCAGTAGAACTTCTTAATGGATATCTAGATTGGAATACATCCCTCTGTGGGCAGGCAGCCCTTAGAGAACCTTGAAGGGGCAGAGGTGAACACTTTTTTTTCCTAAAGCCCAACCCATAAGATGGAAATTAAAGGATGGTGAGTAAATGCACCTCAAAATGGAATGATCATAATTAACATGATTTTAACATCCAGGTGATGTAAATATCTTAAATATAATATTACACTTAAGAAAAAATAAAATATTTGAAATATATATAAACAACTGAATATTGGCATGTTTTTCACCTATTTCTTCGATGGGAATAATGCCGTTCCTTGTGTCACACATCTGTATTCATCGTCCTTCAATGTGATTATCACTCTGTACTTTCTCTATTGAGGGTTTTTTTTTTTTTTTTTTACTATATTGTTATTGACTATTCTTTTTTTTATATCTCCTGAAAATTTTTAAATCCTGTAAGGAGAGGGGATCGTTTCTGTCTTGTTCATCACAGTGTTTTCAGTGCTTACTATTCATTCATTTTGAATGAATAAAAATGTAAATAAATCTCTCATGATATAATCAATCTCCAGAAATAATTTAAAACTATATTTTAAGTAGCAAAGTTTATTTTTCTCTGAATTTTTAAAATCAAAATTGGGTAATTAAAAGAATGTATGATATGTTAATGTGTTATATTGGTGAAGGGTTAACAAAAGCCTCTTTAGTATAAGAATTTGATCTTTAGTTAACTTGCTAGCTCTTATCCTGGGAAACAGATAAAGGTAGTAATGTCAGCTATGTTTCTAGACAGTATACGTATGGTAAGTATGACTCTTGATTGGCAAGTTACATCCAAACAGGAGAACTATAAATACTTGGAGTAAGCCATAGCTCCTTGAGTGTGATAAGGCTTGGCAATTGGCATGTGTGCTGTGGCGTTCTGGAAGCCTTGCAGATTAAAACTGACTGGGAGGGAAGATAAGTCTTCTATGTGAGGTATATCCTTTCTCTGTCTGAGCTGTGCTTCTTTGTTAACTGCTGCAAGACTCATCCAAGAAGATGCTGTCCTGTTGGCAAACTGTTTTCTTGTTTTTATCCTCCTGAGGAGACTGACACCAACAATGGTTTGATGACAGTCTTGTGAGTCTGAAAGTTTAGTTAACTCAGGCAGACTCCTTGATTTCCCTTAAGTCTCTAGATTAACCAGAATTAAAAAAAAATAGACTGATGTAGTACCCAAAGGATAAATTAAGAACACTTGTACAGGCATCATTGACAAGAATTTTTTAAAAATAACTTTCTTGAGATATAATTTATATACCATATATTCATTCATTTAAAGTGTACAAGTCATTGGATTTTAGTATGTTCACAGATATGTGCAACTCAGCACAGTTAATTGTAGAACATTTTTATTACCTCAAAAAGAAAATCTTTTGCTACTACTTCCATCCCCCTCTACCTCCCTACTGGTAATCCCTTGGCAACCACTGATCTATTTTCTGTCTTTATAGATTAGCCTATTCTAGACATTTAATGTAAATGGAATCATATATTATTTTGTTTGTTTTTTTAATCTGGCCTTTTTTACTTAGTATATTTTTAAGGCTGGTCTATGTCATGGTATCAGTACTTCATTTATTTTTATGGCTAAAAAACATTCCATTGTACGGTTATACCACATTTTTGTTTATCCATTAATAAATGGATAAAATGGGTAGTTGATGGATATTTGGTTGTTTTCACCTTTTGGCTATTATGAATAATGTTTCTGTGAACATCTGTGTACACAGTTTGTGTGGACATAAGTTTTTATTTCTCTCTTAGCTATACCTTTAGTCATGGAATTGCTTGGTCAAATGGTAACTATCTTTATTGTCTGAGAAACTGCCCAGTGTTTTCTAAAGTGGCTGCTCCATTTTATATTCCCATCAGCAGTGTGAGAGTTCTGATTGCTCTATGTCCCAGCCAATACTTATCTGTCTTTTTGATTCTAGCATCTTAGTTGGCACGACACAGTATCTTGCTATAATTTTGATTTGCATTTCTCTGGTGACTAACGATGTTGAACATCTTTTTATCTGCTCATTGGCCAGTTGTATATCTTCCTAGAAGAAAAGTTGACAAGAATTTTTGTGAAGAATAAGAGATGGGATAGTTTAATAGCCTGCACTTCACTGAAACTGTATCTGTGGTGATGACCTTTTAGATGCCAGCACTAAGAAAAGCTAGGGAAA
>NW_006435762.1:773252-786206 GCF_000325575.1 Pteropus alecto | reverse complement strand
TTGAAAGCGGTACGAAACTGGAGAGTAGGATTTCTGTTTCATCATCAGTGACGAGTTGGAAGAACATAGTGGTTTAGTGAGTATATTACAGAATCAATTGACAGATACAGTGGAGAGGGTAGACGCAGAGAGGGCCCGAAATCAGTATCAAAGAGAAAGGAGGTTGTTTTTGTGATATTTATGCTAAGGGAATCTTTAAGATAAAACTCATATTTTCAAGCTCAGAAACTTGCAGGGTTGCTGTGTGGATCAGATTAAATGGCAACAAATATAAAAGTATTCTGCTTATAGCAGGTGCTCCATATATTAGTTTTTTTTTTTTTTTTTAGGTAGGATATATTGTTAGTAGTAGAAATTCAGCACAATTCTTACATCATCTAAATTTAGAAACTAGATAGCAAAATAATATTAATGATAATGAGTCTAAAAACCTAATGAAATGGTTACTTTTTGTTTTAGGGCTGTTTTACAAAGCATTATAGTAATATATATTTTGGAAATCTTTTGTGAAAAAATAGTGGTGTAGAACTTAGTATATCAGAGTATATTTAAAAATACAGACTTCTTCTGTATCCAAATAGAAAATAATAGAATCTGAATTTTGAAGGGGACCATAAAAGTCATTGTTCTAACCACATGTCTGAACCGTTAATTAATCACATTGATGCTGGATATTTGAGGAACCTTTATAATTTGCAGGTGCTACTTAAATTATCTTGCAGTTTTTTCATGGAGCCTGACAAATGTTGCAGTAGTTTTATTTACTATATTTTATGTCCATTGGTCTTTATTGGGTAAAAATCATCTAATTGTGATGTAACACTATTACTATATATAAAAATCAAATGTGACAAATTATTGATTGCTGTTTGTTAGTGAGTTTATTCTGCAATGCTTAAAAATTTGTCATTCAAGGAATGGCATATAAAATCATCTGTTCCTCATGTAGCTCAAATATGAGTAATTGCTGAAAGTAGCTAACTCATCTGGATGCATTTTATATGTAATATTAGTTGAAAACAATAGTGCTTGCTAAGATAATTAATATAGCGAATGATTATATGACATCAAAACTTCAAATAGAAAGCAGATTGCAGGTGTGAATTTCCTGCATTAGTTTCTCATTGCTATTCTGGCTTACTTTTAAGGCTTCTCTCTAAATAGAATTTTTAAATGTTGTAATAAAATTTGAAAGGCACAGTTATTTAGACTGATACCATGTTTTTTTTCCCCTTGATATCAAGTGATTTAAGAAATTTTGACAGATATGTTTGTCAAATATGTCTGAGCTATTTTGAGCTATTTATATGCTATATTATTTTATTTTAAAATATTTTAACTACGTTAAGTGTGTTTTATTTACTATGTTGAATAGCTAACTGCATTTATAATTAGGGGCATGTGTTGGATCATCATTTATTTTTATTCTCTATGTGTCAAGGGGGAATAATAATACATAAATCATTAATTAATAAAACCTCTGGTTTTTCATTAGACTTTTAGAAGAAAGGTAAATCTAAGGGTCCTTCAAGTTCTAGTTTAAGTTATACTTAAATGGTACTAAAATAAGCAATAAACTTCAGCCACAAGAATTTCACACTTCTGGGATTTGATTTCTATTTGACTTGCAATGGAGTTTTTTATACCATTGATATTTTTTACTGCTCATGAAAATTCCATATCTGTTTTTAGAAATATGATGAGCAGAACTGTATGTAAATATTTTGTTTTCTCCTTCTTTTCATGTATATTTATATGAGGATTTTTACTTAAATTTTGTTTTTTTTTTTTGTTTTTAGTTTCAGCCATGTGGAAATTTCTGTCCTCTATTTTTTCCAGGTGGTCTGAACTTAATTTTTTTCTTTCTTTTTTTTGATCCTAACAGTAGTTGAAACCTTTGGTTGAATAATTTATGGATATCTTTTTCTTCCACTTTCATAGAAAATTCAGAGTTGACTATGGTAAATGATATTTTTAGGGAACAAATTTCTTCTACTAAGACTATCTATAAAGATGGATTCATCAGAAAAGCAAAATAAAATTTGCTCTAAGAATAAAAGATATATTTTAATATTGAGAAAAATGAATGGATAAAGCTCATCTTTTCCATTCTTACTTAATGGATTAGGATATTCAAAGTAATGTATTTTTATAAGTAAATTACTTTTACTTTGCCAACATATTTTGACTGTGGCAATTTAATGAGATTATTGCATTTTGTCATAGATCCATGATAATTTGAGGAATTTATCTGCTTGATATGGCCAGCATTTCCTCTTTTCTATGTAGCCCCCGACTCAGAGAGATTTTGTCTGATTTGTTATTGTGGATTTTAGATAACGGGATCCTTGTACTGTCATCACGCAATGCGTTCATTGCAGTGTATAAATAGAAATATGCTGGCAAAATAATCTGTGGAGGTTTCTGTGAATAAAAAGATCTTGAGCAAATAAATGTTTTGATGATTTTTAATAAAAAAAAGTTTGCTATAAATTAAAGCATGATTTTAGAGTGTATGTGTGTTTCTGCCATAATATGATACATGATTTTTGAAAACTTGTACCTCCTTCTCTGTGATGTAGGTCTTGGTAGCAATTCACTTCTGACAGAGATCATTTCCATCTAATGGATCATTTCTATCAAAATGAAAAATTCAAACTGTTGCCTCCTTTAATTGTTTTAAATCAGGGGAAGTATCTTTATAGCTTCTTTATCTGCACTCTCATTTTTTCCGGATAGCATAACTTTGTGGAGTACATGGTGGTTAAAAGCCATTAAAACAATCTGTACTTGTGCTAAGGAAAGGCATTTCTGTAGATTTTCAGCTTTTCCCTACGGTCTTCATATATCGCTAAGGCTTTGGCTTTAATTGTGAGACAGCTTGCCCATAATTGCCTCAAAACAGTAATGTGCTGGGAAAGAAAAACCTAAGAATCAATAAAACTCCACAGTTTTACTGACATCATACCCCTATTTACCAATTGCCTATGAGGTAATTCACAGTAAGGAACCAGAACAAAGGGAAGGTTTTCTTAAGAGCGAGGCCAAAAAAAAAAATAAATAAATAAATAAATTTTCTCTCTCTATATAATGAAAAACAATTCCATTAGATCATAATTTGATCTTTCTGAAATGATTTTATCATTAAAGGCTTCCAAGTTCAACCATATTCAACAGTTGCTGCAACCAATGAATTCATGTTTCTTGAATTTTGCTGTAAAACATTCTTTTCTTTGTGTGTGTGTATATGTATCTCAATCTCTATTTACTTAGCAAATACAAGTGAAATAACAAAACTTCTGAAGAAATTAGTTTTCAGTTTTTAATGCAAGGCTGTAGTTGCAATAAATCTTTTCTAAAATTTTCTAATTTGAAAATCAGTCGCAGTTCACTTAACGAAGAGACATTCCATCATTTTCTTTTTTCACACTTAGGAAGTAACAAGTTTAAATTATGTGTGTACTTCTTTCACCTGAAACTTCTGGATCACATAAGGAGGCGTGGCTAGCTATGTCAACATGATCATTAATATTTATTGCTGGGTAGCCAGAGTTTAGGGTGATAATGGTAGTTAGAGTCTTAAAACACTGACACTACCATCAAGTATATCATTTTTCTAACTAAAGTAAAACTTTTACTCTTGGACCTTAACTTCTACAAGGTGCCATCCATTCCAAAAAGCTATAAAATATCAACTCTCTTTACTTTGATTAATGATACATTGTCAGAGTGATGAATTCTTCTAGAGTGTAATTTGAAAGATAATATCATTCTAGGGAGAAAAAAAAAGTTCAGATGAGAATTTAGAACAGTTACCAGATGAAATCCTACCATCACACTGTCTAGTGAAGGATGTGGGGGAATCTGGAAATGCTGACAGTAAATCACATTCTTTGGCTCTAGTTTAAACTTCTATTCTATGGTGAGATATATGATTTACTATGCACCCTGAAGGCTGTTTTGATTTTTAAACATTTTTATCATGTGGAGAAGTTGCACAGTTAATTTTAATCATTTTCAGTCCCCTCTGCCTCTTACTGATACCTTTTAGTACTGCTATATGTAAATTTCATATTTAAAAGATGGAAATATAATTACCTTTGAGTTTTAAAATTTGAAAATATTTTATTAATAGATAAGGTACAGTTATGATACTTAATAATGCAGTTATCCATTTTAAATATTTTATAACAATAACCTTCACATTCTTGTTCATTGATTACTTATCTAAAAATGATAGTTTTTATATTATTAAGTGAAAGATGATATATTTTGTGTTGCAAATCTGGATGTGTCCTTTTAAGCAGAAACAAAAGGCTGCAGAGATATATACCAAACTGTTAACAGTGTTTCTCCCTGAGAAGTACTATTCATGAATTAGAAGGAACTTCTATTTCTTACTTTTTAATGTGGTGGTATTATGTGGTGGTATTGTTTTCACTAGGTTTCTGTAAATATGAAAAAAAATGTTGCTAACATAAGGCTATGTCTATGTAATTTTCAGTGAGGATACTTTTGAGTATTGGGTAGGAACTTTTCTTCTTAAGCTGTACTATTCCTCACATTTCAGAGGATTCATTAAACCTGGTTATCATCCATTAAACGTCAGCAGTGCTCTCCAATGATTGTAAAAGCACGAAACACCTCCCCACGTTTTCAAATCTCATTGCCCTAGGGAAGCACTGATCCTTGTATTAGTTAGATCTCTTTATACTAGCTTGAGCAAAAAAGAATTTTTTCTTGTTGCTAAAGACCTCACAGATATCTGATTATATAGGAATAGGGACAATGTGGGTGAGTTGCAATAAGAACCAGGACTGGATATTGGAAAGCTGTTGAGATCCCAGGCAGATTCCTTCCACTTTCAACTTTTATATTTATCCTGGAATTCTACCTTTCTTCTGGTGGATTTAATATCTTTCAGCCTTAAAATCTTTCTTTAGTATTTCTCGTAAGGCAGATCTGTTAGTAACAAATTATCTCTTTGTCTATTTGGAATTGTCTTTATTTTTGCTTTTATTTTTGAAGGACGATTTGGTAAATATAGAGTTATTTTTGGCAATTTTTTCCTTTCAGTACCTTTTCACTGCCTTCTGGTCTTTATTTTTTTCAAATGTGAAATCAGCTGTTATTCGTATTGATGCATGCTTATATCTGATGAGTCATTTTTTTCTTGTTCCTTTCAAGTTTTTCTAATCATCTTTGACTTTAAGTAGTTTGATTATAATATGTTTTTGTATGAATCTCTTTATGTTTATCTTTCTTGGGGTTTGGTAGGCTTCTTGGATTTTTAAAGTAATAATTTTCATCAAGTACAGAATTTTGGGATCACCCATTCTTCATATATTTTTTGTGCTCATTTCTCTCCCTCTGATACTTTTCACTAAATATATGTTGGAATCCTGATATTTTCCCCCAGTTTTCTAAGGCTGTGTTCATTTTCTTCAATCTTTTCCTTTTTGCTTTTCAAATTGGATAATTTATCTTGATCTATCATCAAGTTCACTGAATCGTCCTTCATCCACTTCTCATCTCTTGTTAACCTATTTTAGTCATTCTCAAGAGTTTTCATTTGGTTCTCTTTTATGATTTCCATTTCTTAATCAGTCCTTCTGTAGATCTTATTTTCAGGATCATCCCATTAAATGTTTGGCTGGTCTGCTGCTCACCTGAACTGGGATGAACACCTCAGGCTGTCAGAGCTGTAGGTTTTCTCCATTCATTTATAACTAAATTGCTAGTTCATTGATAATACTACCGTCACTTCAGGATTCTGTCCTCTGCTAAGAATCAAGCACACTTCCTATTTAGCAAGGCCAGTCTTGCCCTAGTTACATTGACAAACTTGAGAAGGGAGATATAAGGTAGGAGCAGCCCCACGCAAGGAAGCCATATGCTCTTGCCGTTCTTCGGCAATGTCATAATGTTTTTCCTTGAGTAAATACTTTTCAACTTGCTTGCTTTGGTTGATTTTCAGAGCCCTGAAATGGTTTTTAACAAATTTATTCAGTTTAATATTTGTTTTATGGAGATAGGATTATTTACTGACCCCTTATTATACCATCGTCTGAAGTCCCACTTCCATCTATTGAATTTCGTGGAAATTCTATTTTCTGGATATTTGAACTATCTATCTTAACAGAGAAGTAGTATATTGTGATGTAAATAAAATTATAGCAAACATTTGAATGCACTGCTTTATGTTACCATGCCTCTAGGTGTTTTTCATCCAGAATGTGTGTTCTTCAAAGCAGCTCTGCAAGGTAGATCTTGTCTTCATTTTACAGTTACAAACACTTAGGCTTAGTCAGGTACATTATTTGCCCTTTTATGTCATTATTAATTGTGCCATTGGTTTTACCTGTGTTGACATTGACTTAGCTTGGGTATAAGGAAGAATTTTCAAATGGAAGTTTCAGTCATTTTTATCTTAGTGAGTCCGTTAAATTTGATTCAACCAACGTTTCTCAAGTTCTTAACCAGCCTCAAGCAATATTCTAGTTGCAAAATATGAAGGACAGGGCTGCAGGGAAGAGAATTGAAAGGGTATAATGTGAAACATTGTATATAAGGAAGAATAAGGCATAGTCCCTTCTCTCAAGGAATTCATAATCACAAAAAGGAAGACAGTTCTATTTAACCAGTTGTAACACAATTGACTGATAAGTGACACAGTGATGCTCAAAACTCAATATGCATTCGAGTTACCTGTTAAACTGCAGATTCTGATTCAGTTGGTTTGGGACCTCACATTTTATATTTTTAGCAAGTTTCCAGGTGACTGTGATGCTGCTGATTTATGAATATAGCTTTACTTTGAGGAGCAAAGCTATAGTACTGATGTAAGCAAGGATGTATAAGAGCACACAGAAGATATGTTAATTTTGCTGCAGTTAGTTGAGGAAGAAAACCTTGACCCTTTCAAGCTATTTTGAATATACATTGGAACTGGATAACATTCGATCTGGGTATAAAATGATAAATACAATTCTAATAGGAAAGCTCACCTTTCCAAGTAGAGAGGAAAACTTTGGCAAGACATGGAAATAATGTTTTTATGTACGTTATTGGTGGGAAACACATTTTTAAAACAAGTTTTTTTTTTTTGCTAGCTCAAACGATACCCAGTTAGGATTGTCTTCAAATTTGAGGCTATGCAGTAGGGTAATGCTTGCTTCAGTAAAAGAAGAACCTTCAAATCTCAATGGGTTAAAACAGTAAAAGTTTATTTTTTACTCACCAAAAAGTTTGACATGGATGTTCCTAAGACATTTCCCTCTTAAGCAATGATTTGGTGACTTTCACCTGAATCTTTAATATGTTACTTCCAAGGTTATCATACCTCTTTTTTTTAAAAAAAAAATTTTAATTATTATTTTATATTAGTTTCAGGTGTATGTAATATAAGCTATGAAGTGATCCCTCTGATTACTCCAGCACCCATCTGGCACTACACACAGCCATTATGATAATATTAACTATATTCCCTATGCTGTACTCTAAATCCCTGTGACTGTTTTGTAACTACTAATTTGTATTCCTTCATCCCCTCACCTTTTTCACCCAGACCCCCCCACTCGCCTCCCTTCTGGCAATCACCAATTTGTTCTCTGTATCTGTTTTCATTTAGTTTGTTCATTTCTTTTGTTCCTTATATTCCACATATGAGTGAAATCAAATGGTATTTCTCTTTCTCTGTCTGACTTATTTCACTCAGCATAATGTCTTCTATGTCCATCCATGTTGTTGCAAATAAGATTTCATTTTTTAATGGCTGAGTAATATTCCACTGTATATATGTACCATAACTTCTTTATCCAATTGTCTGTTGATGAGCACTTAGGTTGTTTCCATATCTTGGCTGTTGTGAATTCTGCTGCCATGAACATAGGGGTGCATAGATCTTTACGAATTATTGTTTTGGTTTTCTTCAGATAAATACCCAGAAGTGTAATTGCTGGGTCAAGAGGTAGTTCTGCTTTTGAGTTTTTGAGGAACCTCCAAACTGTTTTCCAGAGTGGCTGTACCAATTTGCAATCCTACCAATAGTATATAAGGATTCTCTTTTCTCCACATCTCCACCAATATTTATTGTTTTTTGATTTATTGATGATAGGCGATCTGACAGGTATGTGGTTCTAATTTGCATTTCTCTGATGATTAGTGACCTTGTGCATCTTTTCATATGTCTATTGGCCATCTGTATGTCTTCTTTGGAAAAATACCTATTCATGTCTTCTGCCCATTTTTTAATTGGATTTTTGTTGTTGTTTTGGAGTTTTATGAGTTCTTTATACATTTTGGATATTAAGCCCTTGTAAAATGTATCATAGACAAATACCTTCTCCCATTCAGTAGGTTGTCTTTTCATTTTGTTGATCGTTTCCTTTGCTATGGAAAACTTTTTAGTTTGACGTAGTCATATTTGTTTATTTTTCCTTTGTTTCCCCTGTCCAAGGAGATATATAAGAAAAAAAATTACTAATAGCAATATCAAAGTTTACTGCCTATGTTTTCTTCTAGAAGTTTTACGGTTTCCGGTTTTACATTTAAGTCTTTAATCCATTTTTAGTTTATTCTTGTAGACAGTGTAAGAAAGTGGTCCAGTTTCAATTATTTGTGTGTATCTGTCCAGTTTTCCCATCATCATTTGTTGAAGAGACTGTCCTTACCCCACTGCATATCTTTGCCTCCTTTGTCATAGGTTAAATGACAATATAAGTGTGGTTTTACTTCTGGGTTCTCTATTCTGTTCCATTGATCTGTGTTGGTTTTTATACTAGTACGATGCTATTTTGATTGCTGTACACTTGTGGTATAGTTTGACATCAGGTAATGTGATATTTTCATCTTCGTTCTTCTTTCTCAAGATTACCATGGCTATTCAGTATCTTTTATGGTTTCATATAAATTTTTGGATTATTTGTTCTAGTTCTCTGAAAAATGCCATTGGTATTTTGATAGGGATTGCACCGAATCTATAGATTGTTTTGGGTAGTATGGATATTTTAACGATGTGGATTCTTCCTATCCATTTATTTGTATCTTCTTCAATTTCTTTTTTCAATGACATAGTTTTCCTAGAACAAGTCTTTTATCTTCTTAGTTATTTTGATTCCTAGATATTTTGTTTTTGATGTAATCGTATATTGGATTGTTTTCTTAATTTCTCTTTCTGATAGTTTATCATTGGTGTATAAAAATGCAACCAATTTCTGAATATTTTGTATCCCGCTACACTACTGAATTCATTGATCAGCTCTAACTGTTTTTTTGGTGGAATCTTTAGGATTTTCTATATATGATATTATGCGGATCTACAAATAATGACAGTTTTACTTCTTTCCAATTCGGATGACTTTTTTTTTCTCTTTCTTGTCTATTTGCTGTTCCTAGGACTTTCAATTCTATGTTGAGTAGAAGTGGTGAAAGTGGGTATCCTTGTCTTATTTCTGATATTAAGGAAACCACTTTTAGCCTTTCCCCATTGAGTATGATGTTAACTGTAGGTTTGTCATATATGGCCTTTATTATGATGAGGTATATTCCTTGTATTTCCACTTTGCTGAGAGCTTTTATCATAAATCATTGCTGGATTTTGTCAAATGCCTTTTCTGCATCTATGGATATGATCTTATGATTTTTATCTTTTCATTTGTTAATGTGGTATATCTCATTAATTGATTTACAGATATTAAACCAACCTTGCATCCCAGGAATAAATTTAATTTAATAATGGTGTATGATATTTTTAATATATGCTGAATTCGATTTGCTAATATTTTGTTGAGAATTTTTGCATCAATGTCAATGTTCATCAGGATATCATCCTATAGTTTTATTTTTCTGTAGTGTCTTTGGTTTTGGAATGACGGTAGTGGTGGCCCCATAAAAAAGAATTAGGAAGCCTTCCTTCCTATTGAATTTTTTGAGAAGAATAGGTATTAATTCTTTAAATGTTTGGTAAAATTCACCTATGAAGCCATCTAGTCCAGAATTTTTTTTTTTGGAAGTTTTTTGATTATTGATCTTATTTCGTTGGTGGCAATTGGTCAGTTCAAATTTTCTGTTTCTTCTTTACTCAGTTATGGGAGAGCGTATGTTTCTAGGAATGTGACCATTTCTTCTCGATTGTCCAATTTTTGGCATATAATTGTTCGTGTATTTTCTTATAATCCTTTGTATTTCTTTGGAGTCCTTAGTTCTCTTTCATTTCTGATTTTATTATTTGGGTCCCCCTTTTTTTCTTGATAAGTCTCGTTAAAGATTTATCAGTTTTGTTTATCCTTTCAAAGAACCAGCTCTTGCTTTCATTGATCTTTTGTATTGTTTTTCTTGACTCTATTATGTTTATTTCTGGTCTGATCTTTATTATTTCTTTCCTTCTACTCACTTTAAGTTTTATTTACTGTTCTTCTTCCAGTTCTTTTAAGTATAAGTTTAGATTGTTTATTTGAACTTTTTCTTGTTTCTTGAGGTAGGCCTGTAGTGCTATGAATTTTCCTCTTAGGACTGCTTACGCTGTGTCCCACAGATTTAGAATCATTGTGTTTTCATTTTCATTTATCTCTAGGTATCTTTTGACTTCTTGCTTGATCCTATTGTTAACCCATTCATTATTTAGTAGCATGTTGTTTAGCCTCCATGTATTTGCATTTTCCAATTGTTTTCTTGTAGTTGATGTCTAGTTTCATACCATTGTGATCAGATGAGACACTTGATATGATTTCGACTTTCTTAAATTTATTGATACTTGTTTTGTGGCTGTGGTATATTCTGGAAAATGTTTCATGTGTACTTGAGAAGAATGCATATTCTGCTGCTTTAGGTAAAACACTCTGAAAATATTTATTAAATCCGTCTGGTCTAGCGAATCATTTAAAGCTGTTGTTTCCTTATTGCTTTTTTTTTTTTGCCTGGAAGAACTGTCCATTGGTGTCAATGGGGTGTTAAAGTCTCCTGCTGTGAGTGCTCCCCTGTCAATCTCTCCCTTTATGTTGATCTATAATTGCTTTATACATGTAAGTGCTCCTATGTTGAATGTGTATATGTTTACTAGGATTGTGTCCTCTTGTATTGATCCTTTTAATCATTTGTAATTCCTTTCTTTGTCTCTTATTAGAGTCTTTGTTTTAAAGTCTATTTTGTCTGATATAAGTCTTGCTACCCCAGCTTTTTAAAAAAATTTCCATTTGTACGAAATATCTTTTTCCATCCTTTTACTTTCAGTCTATGTGTGTCATTTGATCTGAAGTGGATCTCATGTAGACAACATATGTAAGGGTCTTGCTTTCTTATCTATTTGCTACTCTATGTCTTTTGATTGGAGCATTTAATCCATTTACATTTAAAATGATTATTGATAGGTATGTAGTTATTGCCATTTTATATTCATATTTATGGTTTTTTCCCCCCTTCTTCTTTTTATAGAAATCTCCTTAACTTTTCTTATAATTTTGGCTTGACTTTCTTTAGCTTTTTCTTGTCTGGGAAGCTCTTTATATCATCTTCATTTTTAATTGATAGCCTTGCTGGGTAGAGTAGTCTTGGTTGTAGGTCTTGTTTTTCATCACTTTTGTGCCAATATTTTGTGCCAATTCCTTCTGGCCTGCAAAGTTTCTGTTGAAAAATCACCAAACATTCTTATGGGAATACCTTTGTAAGTAAGTGCCCTTTCTCTTGCTGGTTTTAGGGATTACCTCTTTGTCTCAACCTTTGACATTTTAGTGATGATGTGTTTCATCACTGTACATTTTTTAACAAGATTGCTGAACAGTTAAAAGAGTAGAGAAGGCACACCCATTTCTTATTACCTTGCCATTGGAAGTGAAACTCATTACTATTTCTTGCATTCATCAAACAATTAAAGAGCTCTATCAGATTCAAGGGGAGTACCTACCTAGGTGGAGAGATGTGAGTATCTAGCAATTAGTTGTCAATTATTCTCTGGAGTAAGTATGGGAGATTGGGTCTGGAGAACAAGAAGTTGCAAATCATTAACATGCAATATAGGTTTCATATATCTAGGAACTTTTAAGTATTGTATAATAGCATGTTATAGTACTGTGGTAAATTTCTAATCTTATAGATTCTGTTAAATTTTACACTTCTTAGTTAAGAGATAGATGGTTTAAGTTTATTCTATAATTCTACTCTTATAGAATACTTTCTAACTTCGTTGTTCAAAAGTTTTGTTTTTTTTTCAAAATTTATATAGCCCTCCACCTTCCCTCCTTTAATATGTAGATGATAGAGAATATGAACAAAAAGAGAAGCTCTGTTCCTCCTTTAATTTGCTACTGCTTGCTCAAACATGAAAATAAGCCAAAATAAATTAAAAGTAAAAACTAAACAACCTCATTCCCACATGGGCAATTGTATATAGAATTATAGTTTTTGTTTTCTTAAAGGAATAATGTTTATACCAGAAATAAAATTTAATTAAGTTCAAGAAATCAAAAGGAAAGTCTATTTCCTATGTTAACGTTATTCAGCAGGGAAAAAAGATTAGGCTAGAAGAAAGACCTTGGTTCTAACAAACCCCGATATTTCATATCCACTTGGCTTTGACTTAAGCTTTATGAGCTTGGGTTTCCTTATGGAAGTAATGGGGATCACAATATCTGTTTCCTTTCTTTGTATGTTTATTTTAAGAATAAGAAAAAAAGTGTACATATGCACTCTTACAACTGAGAAAAGTAATATTTAAATATACAATGTTCTGAGAAAGAAAACTTCCATTTATTAGCATTTTATTTATCTTGAATTAACAGAACTTTAAAACATCCAGATATAGTATTCCATTTTACCAATTTGCCATGATATTTAACTTATTTTTAACAATAAATTTGATGTAAGAATAAAGTAGTTATTTTGGCCATTTCAGAGTCTTTTAAAATGCTACCTAAAAGTATTATAAAAATTATTGAAACATTGATAACAAGTCATTTTAGG
>NW_006435762.1:769072-773199 GCF_000325575.1 Pteropus alecto | reverse complement strand
TGAATTATAATTCTTTCTTGATAATTTTATATAAAATTAATTGTATTGTTTTTGATATTTAAAAAAATATAAAATGAAAACTAGACATTTTAACCACTTTTGAAATCACAGATCTTTATTCTAGGGAATTTAAAAATCAGATAGATTGGATTACTTTGTTTAAAAAATATTTGCCAAAATACAGGTATATCTGGAAGGATTAAGCATTACCATTGGCTTGAATTTTTTTCTTTTTTTATTATTTTTTCTTTTTTTCTTGTTAAATCAACTGTATTTAGCTTCAATTTATAAATGATAAAATGCACCCATCATTTCTTTGTGCTCATTGTTTAAAAATCATGCTTAAAAAACAAATAACATAAGTGTTACTCTCAATCATTTTTAAGTATACAGTTCAGCAGTGTTAAGTACAATTAGTAGTAAATAAGCCATAGTGATCTACTGTACAGTATAATGAATATAGAAAATAATATTGTACTATCATTATATATTTCTTTTTTAAAAAGGACTACATAGGTCTGTATGGGCTTTTTAATTATCATTGGGAAAATTTGGAGCAGATATCATAGCTTTGTATATGGACAACAATATATATGCATAGGTCACATTAGTGATTTTTTATAGCTAAGTTATAAATTCAGTGTGAAATAACACTAGTTAATCTGATGTACATTGATTTATTCTAAAATCAGATGGCAGTGAATCTTAACAAATTTACAAAAGGTCATATTGGAAAGTTTCAATGTCATCAGCTATTTAAATAGGTAACTAGATGAAAATTTAAAAATAGGAATTTTCCATGGGAGAATACAAAATAATTATGTCTGATCTCTGCTGAAGTTTTCCTCTGTCTTGAGGACATTTGATAAGAACTAAGACCTATTGTTCACGTTCCTACTGCCAGGTTCTCAGAGAGCCTCTGAAGAGCCTGCCTCTTTCCCCTGGAGTTAGTTTAGTTCAACTTCAGATGGCATTCAGAATCCTGCAGGGTCTTAGGGCAGACCAGAATAGTACTGATAGGAAAGTCCTCAGGAAATCGGGCCTTCCCGAGATTCACCTGTTCAGCCACTCTGAAGGCACATGAAAAGGTTTTTTGAATTCTTTTTCTCAGTCATTTATTTTAATTCTGCAATTCTTCTGCTTCCTCCCCCAGCACCTTGTTTTTACTATATGTTATCTGCCAGGCATGGTAGTAGCATTACAAAGACTTAGGAAGACATAATTTTTCCTTCTGTGAGCTTACATGCTATGATGGGATAGATAGACACCAAAAGATGACATAAAATCAATATTGTAGGGGTAGGTAGGGCTCTACTCAGGGTAGGAGTAGGGTACAGAGAATCAGCACCTCACACAGCTGGGGGAGGAAGGCAGTGAAAGATTCCTAGACCTGTGTGAGTAACTTGGGACAAATCCAGAAGAAATAGGCATCTGCCAGGCAAAGAAGATAGTAGGGGAGGGAAGGCCTTCCTGGCAACTGAAACTCATGAGCAAAGGTAGGACATGTGAAAAAGCTTTGCCTGCACTAGGGAACTACAGGTAGATGTGTGCTCTTGAATAGTTAATACTTTCTAAAGATGTTTTATCATCAAGGAATACTTATTACCGCTTATTCAGGCTCCTACTATATTAGCAATATTTAGTTCTTTAGCCATAATGTGCACAAAATAACACATCTGTTTATTTGAGATTAATATAGTGGAAGGCTATGAGTCATTAGAATTATATATACCTGGGGTCACTTCCTAGCTGTGCCACCCACTCACTGTGTGACTAAGGGCAAGTTATTAAAACACTCAGAGCTTTTGTTCCTTTATTCCTAAAGCAGATAAAAATAGGTATGCTTTAGAATTGACTTTAGGATTTAAAGACACGTTTTTAAGATACTTAGGATAATATTAGCCCAAACTAGCCCCTCAATAGATGGCAGCGCTCACTATTATATTGGTTGATATAAATGTCAATTTGTATTTTTAAATATTAAATGAAATGCATTGAATTTAGCAGTCATAAAATAATGAAAATATGATTTGATGTATCTAAATTACTTAGGCTGACATATTAGGCTTTTTAGTTATATTTTGTTCCTTTTTTAATAGGCAAAATCTCAAATATTATCCAATGTATTGAATGTTGCCCATCGGTTTATAAAGGAAGTTAATCCAGATGAACCCAAAGGGGAGAATTGCTCTACAAAGGAGATTAGTACAAGTCAGCATAAATCTAAATCTCTTCTGCCAGGGAGCAACTCTGAGGTAAGCTGATGAAAATATATTAGACATTTTCTTTCATCAATGACCACGGAGACTGTCATTTATATATTTAACTAGAGCTATAGAGTTTTGCAGATTATTTTATCACATTGTTGTTTAATATGAATTTGTTTTTGATTAATCAAAAACATCTTGACTATAAAATCTCTTTAAGGAGATTGCTTTGATTCCACTGAACACTGGTTTTTTGATGAATGGAAATTTCTACATGTCAGGAAATGAATGAGTATTGGGAGAAACATAAAAAAGGTAACACAATGCAATACAATGATTTTATATTAATCAGGATTTCAGGGAGGCTAAAAATATAAAACCTTGCCGAGTGTTTTAGGTGATAGTAAATTTCACAGTTATTTAATATCGGATTTATACCAAATGCTGGTAGTTATTGAGATTGATTACTGATCCTATGATGTGCTAAATAAATTTTCATCAGCTTATGTCCATATTTTTATAACAAACATGTTATATTGTTTTGTTTTGTTCTGTTTTTAGCAAGAAACAAACTTTCTCAAATTTTGATCTATGTAATAATCCTCATTTGGTTATATACCACTCATTTTTTCACTGGAGTTCAGAAACAGTATGTAACTTGGCCAAAGTCACACAGTGTGACTTATTTGGTGACAGAGTGAGGCTTGAACTTTAGTCCGTTGAGTCCCAAACTCATGCTCATAGAACATAAAAGAAAACATTCTCTACGCTAGTAGGATCTCTTTATAGCAGAGGAACTATGCTTGAATTGTCCAAGAAAGTCAACATATTTATGTGTTACTAGACCTGCCAAGGCTGTTTGTAAGGAATCATGGAATGAGTTATAGCCTCATTGTTATAATAACGTATTGAAGACTGACTATGTTCCAGATATTGTCCTAAATATTTTACATGTATTATTCCTTTTTGTCCTTTTTGAAATTCTTCTTTTTATTCAGATGGGAAAACAGCGGCAAAAAAATCCAGTTTTTATAAAGTGCCCAAGGTATCATTGATAGTGCTATTTGAACCCAGATCTTCTGATTCCAAATTACTTACTTTTAACTACTACTCAGAGCCTATGGTTTTAAGGATTCTCCTTCATGCTTGTCATTTTATCTATTAAATCAGTAATGATAGTGGTAAATCAACAACTAACATTTGTTAATCTGATGCTAGGCATTGTGCTAAATCTATTAGCTGCCTTATCTTAGCCAATAATCACAATAACCATCTAAGTTTTGCATTATTATTACCCCATTTAACAGATGAGAAGGGCAGTGGAGGGTGGGTGGGTAAGTAGACCTACTAAAATTCTATAGAGCTTACTTTTTTGCTGGTACCTTTAATTCCTACAGTAAAGGATGCATCTTGTCCATGTAGGCGACTGCTATATAGACCCTCCACCTCTTTACTTAAGAACCATTAATTCAGTGGTTTTATCCAGGAGCACACATTAGAATCAAACGAAGAAATGTTAAAGAAATACACATAACTGAGTTTAGCATCTCTGTGGGTGGGGTCCAGACATCTGTGGTTTTAGCAACTGCTCAGTAATTCTGGTGAGTATTCCCGATTGAGAGTCAATTGCGATCGATCCTCAGCGTATGCACCTGTACACAGGTGCTTGGCACTGTTCTTTGCTATAGAGCAGTGATTCTTTAACTGTAATGAACATCTGTAGCACTGGGTGTGCATTCCTGGTCTGCCATTTATTGATTTGTTTGTTTGTTTGCATCTACCTTAGAGCCCAGGAATCTCATTTTTAATTAGCCTAGTAAGCAATTTGAATGCCTGGAAGAATCAAAGTGGTGCAAATGACTGATATTTGTCTTAAGGCCTTTCTTATGGACTCAGGCCAGTGGATATCCTTGGAAAGAG
>NW_006435762.1:745726-768946 GCF_000325575.1 Pteropus alecto | reverse complement strand
AGAAAGAGCTTTCATTTTAGGGACAGAAACCTGCATTTGAAATACTGACCCTGGTTTTCTTATAGCTTTTACTGTTACAGCAGGCAATTTACTTAGCCTTTTCGATTCTCTGTTTCCTGTTCTGGAAAGTGGGGATATTAAAGCATATCTTTCAGGGATATCATGTGGCCTAGAAAGGCAATAAATGTACAGTACTGATTCCATTTGCTCATTAAAATTTCCTCGCCCCTTTACAATTGAGCAGAGTCATATTGGTCTCTGATGGGATGTGACAGTTGTAGGCTGAAACATTTAAGAGCTGATGTACAATCCTCTGGCTTTTTCCTATCCTACCACTGCTATATGGAAGCCAAGTATTCCGGAGGCATAGCTATAAAATGCAAATGTCATATATCTCTGATTTATTCCCTGGAAGAGAACTGTCCTGGAAAGCTGCTGTGTGCTTAAACCATTTTGTATTAAGCAGCGAGTTTTCAGTGCTTCTTCGTTAGTGCAGTATATATACATATTTACATACCCTCACCTATCGCTTACTGGATACCTGTAATTACCTTCCCACATACTTCTGAAACTCAGTATTTTCAAGCTAAATTCATTATTTCTCTTCCAAAACTTACAGATGTTACTGTTGATGTCAGCATGTCCTCTAGCTTTCCAGGCCAACAAGAACAGTTATTTTCTATAGTCCTTTCTCTCCCTCTTCTGCACATCCAATCAGTTACCATGTCTCATGCAGTCACTCTGCCACCTAAAAAGTCTCTTAAATGTTTGGTCACTTCTATTCTTGTTATTTAAAATACTGAATTTATTTTCTTAAGATTTATTAAGTGGAAATTTCATTTTATTCTCTCTCCTGCTAGGAAACAATAATATTTTCAGTTTTCTTATATAGGTATTTATTTAAACAAACATCAATATAATTTGTATACTGCTCTGCACACCTGATGTTTACACTTAACAATATAGTTTGAGATGCATATAAGTACATTCTCTAGCCTTTTCATCTATATAGTGGCTGTGCAATACTCTATTTATTGGACTTTTTAAAATCTATCTTTCATTGATCATTTATACTGTTTCAGTCTTTTGCCAGTATGAATTATAGTTTAAAGAATTTTGAAAAATGTTTTGCATATATATATATGCATATCCTTATGATACAATCCTGAAATTGCTAGGTGAAGAGGGTTATGCATTCGTAATGTTGATAGATGTTGCCAAATGGCTGACACATTTTGATTTGTTTCCTTGCATCCAGACTCACTATTCCCCAATTTCATTCTCTCCCACACTCTGTGGAACTCTTCAATAGCTTTGTTTTTCTAATAAGTTCCTCTTATTGGAAACTCTAAGATCCTCTGTGTGGCGGGCAGGATCCTTCACAATTTTGTCTTTTCATCCTTTATATTTTTTCATATCCCACTTTTTGCTATAACAATATAAACTGCTTACAGTTTCATGCCACTGCGCTCTTTGACTCTATGCCTTAGTGTGTGTGTGTGTGTGTGTGTGTGTGTACATATATATGTATATATATACATGTAATATATTTATATATCCTATATATAATACCCTCTCTCTAGAATCATGCACCTTCTTGTTTTGTCCATAGATTTCTTGTTTATCTGAATTAAATACTGCTCCTTGCTCCTATTTCTCCTATCAACTAATAAACCTGTGTTTCTATGGCCAACAGCTTACACAGTGTCTGGCAGGTTCCCAGGTGCTTTTTCTTTATATTTGACATTTTTGTACACATATTTAATGATCCGCTCTCAATTGTACTCTAACGATCTATCTGTTTATTTTATAATTAAGGGGTGAACATAAAGGATTCTTCTCTTGTATCTAGAAGATACACAATGGAGATTTAGCAATTTGATCAGTATAGGTAATTCACATTTGATAATTTGCCATTGGTGTAGAATTTGTTTTAGTTTCCTAACATAGATGTTTTCTCTGATTGATGGATAATTGCCAAATCCTACCTTTATTTTCTTCTGTGTGTTCACAGTGGATCTATATTTTATACTGAATTAATCCTTTCCCCCATCATTATGCTAAGAAGCATGCAATGTTTTATATGCATTTATTACTTTATTCATTCAGCTAACTTTTAATGAGCACATACTTTGTGCCAGGCACTGCTCTTTGTAGGAAAAAAAATCCCTCATCTCATTCCATTCTAATGGGGAGAGACAGGTAATAAACAAATAAACATGTAGAGTAAATTCACATGGAAATAAGTTATTTTGAGAAAAATAAAGCAGATAAGGGATTAGAAAGTGGTGGAAAGGGACGTCAATAGAGTCATTGCCTACTCTCTGAGTACGTGACATTTGAGCAGAAACTGGACGAAATGAGTAGAATGCTGTGTGAAAATGTGACAAAGGATTATTTCAGGCATTGGGTATAGCTAACTAGGGCAAGGCCCTCAAGTGGGAATCTGCTTCCAGAATTGCAAGAATGTAAATTTAGCTGGAACAGAGTGAGTGAAGGGAAGAATTGAAGGAAATGAAGTAAAAGGTAGAAAGTACAAGGCTTTATAGGCCCTTGTAAGTCCTAGTAGGATCTGGGGGTTTCATAGAGAGTCATCGGAGGATTTTGAGCAGAGGCATCACATGATCAGATTTATATGTAAAAAGTGCTCTTTCTGCTGCAAGGAGGTTGCAGGAGCAGGAGATTGGAGAAGTAGGACTCTTATATAAAAGACTGTTGTTGCTTTCCAGGGAGAACACTGGTGAATAAGATGAAAAATCCTCAGTACTGCATGCTTCAGTCTTAATAATTTCTGAAGAGACCACTTATAATTGCCAATACAGTTCTAAAAAAAATCAGTAAAACATTCAAATAAGTACAACTTTAAAACATTCTATTCTAAGTCAAAAATAATATGTGCCATAATGCCTAACAATTAATGCTATCTGCATTTTAAGATACAGAAAATTTAGTAAAGCATACTTTGTTACATCTTTAATTGGTTTAGGTAGAACTTTCAGCAACAAAAAAAGCAGAATGTACAAATCCAAGAGATAGGCTTCTGTGTGAAGGGTCCTTCGATGAAGAAGCTTCTGCCCAGTCCTTTCAGGAAGTTTTAAATCAGTGGAGAAGTGGACATCATGATGACAGCGAGAAACAGAACTTACATGCAGCAAAACCAGGTACAGCTATTTTTATAAAATTAATGTAAAATCAAGCTAAGTTTATTTTATTTGTCTCCATTCTCTGTGAATATAAAGACAATGTTCTGAAACTATTAACATTGGGATAGAAGTTTGATATAACTCCTCAAAGGAGTATTCACTGTATGATCATTGGTTAGTGGTTTAATATTTATGGAACTCCTGAATTAGGTGTTGGGGATATTTGTGTTTGTTTCCTATGTAAATTCAGGCTGTCAAATGAATAGAGGATTGGTTTCTTTCAGCTCCCCCTTTCCTAGCAGAAAGTTTTTGTCAGGACAATTATTTCTTAAGAAACTGTATTTACAACACATAAAACAAGAGGATCTGTGAAGTAGAGAAGTAAATAATTTTTTATGTGTCTTGAAAAATATTTTTCAGTTCTTTAGGGGAAGAATTGATTTGTCTTTTGTTTTTCTTTTCTTTTGAAGAAATACTTCTTGTTTTTATTTTTCCTTGATGATTTTTACACCCATTTTCTAGACATTGAAGAACTAGATGACTGAAGTATAAGGTATCTTTGCTTCAAGTTTCCCAGTATCTCTGGGGAAAATCATACTTTTAAAAGTATGTGATTTATTAATTTTATTACTCAGAATCTTGTAGAGACTTCCAATTGCTTTTCACTGAAAACAAAATGTTAGATAATAAATTTTAATGATGTATTTTAGTTGACAGCATCTGATTTTATTTTTATTTCATTCTTTTTCATTGAAGGTTTTCTTCTTTATTTCTCCTTTATAACACAGTATAATTTCTAACATCAAAGTATCACATATCATCTTCCCAATTAGAATCGGATTTTTTATTAAATTATTTTCTCTTTTTCACATATTTTTCCTACACTTCTTATGACACATTAATTTCATTAATTTTTCCAAGACTTTATTTGTGTACTCTCTTTTTAGTATATATTTCAATATAACTCTCATTGGTTATGTTTTTATGTGCTTTTATTTTAAATTTTATATTTGATGTATTTTTTCTTTTCTACTCAAATTTTATATTGCTTGTCCACTTTGAAAGATATAGTATTTAAAATAATAGAAGGACTGACTTAATAAATTGAATCAGATTAGATAAAAGAAGTCTGAAACCATTTAAAAGTTTTGTCTTTCATAGTAGGAATAACTATATTATATGAATAATATAATTATTTTTAAATGATTTCGTTATAACAAAAAAGTTACCAAGAAGAAAATATAAATAGCCCAATTCTGCAATCTAGAGATAACCAATTTTAACATGTTGGGACACATTTTTCAATAGACATAGATACACTTACACTCAAATGCACCCACACACACATGAATACAAGACTAAATGAGGTAACACTCTGTATCCTATTTGTTAACTTTTTCACTTAGATTCTGTCAGAGACAACTTTCCAAATTAAAACATCATCATTTATAACTGTTGCATAGAGTACTTAATTGCCATTATTTACTTAATCAGACCTTTATTGATGGATAGTTTGTTTCTAATTCTCATTATTATAAATGAAGTTATGATAACAATCTTAGCTATTTGTGTACTTGTACAATTATCTTAAAATACATTTTTACCAGAAGGTAGGGGGTAGAGAAGAGGGGGGAGGTAGATGGGGAAAAAATAAAAATAAATAATAAACAAACAAATACATAAATAAATGTTCAAATGTTGAGTCAGTCAGTGTTGATTTATTTTATGAAATTTTGATTAATATTGTCAAATTGTCTTCTAAATAAATGACTTAGTTATATGCCCACTAACAATGTGCGAGATGGCTACTTCCCCATATTTTCTAATTCTTTAACTTGAGCCAATTTGATGGACATAAATGTTTATCATTTTTAGCTGGCCTTTCACCATTCACTTGTAAAATAATATTGGCTATTTTAATTTTTTAAAATATATTTTGTACTTACTCTTTGCCAATATTTAGATACAAATAATGTTTTAAATATTAAGGGTACAAAACATTCCTCTCACTATCATTGTTTCAACAAATGATGAGTACATATTATGTGCTGTGTGGGAAAGTGATGTGCAAAAGCAGCTAGCTACAATCTATTTTGGAACTTATAGTCAAGTGGAGGTGAAAGAATTGAAAAAAAAAAAAAAGAATTGATCCAATGACTCGCATAAGCTTGATGGAAAAGTGCAATGCCTTCATCAAGTGATAATTACCACACACTGAAGAAGATGCAGCATTTTGTCAATTTGTATCACATGAGTCTGTGAAGCATGTAGAGAAAGAAATTTTATATTAAAATGTTAAAAAGACCTTGATGGTCTTGATATTGCACAGAAGATAATGGCATGGTGCTAAGAGGATTTGGTGAACAGGGAGTATCTGTTATAGGATAATTATACTGTACCCTTTCTACCATGGATGGACCTTTTGTCATCATGAGAAAAGCCACATATTTCATATATGCATTTGTCTTCTCTACCAGTAGTGTGCCTGCCAGCAGAAACCTTATTTATTACCATGGTATCTCACATGACATTGTCTCAGACCAACATGTTCATTTTATTATGAAAGTAGTATAGCACTGGGCTCATACCCATGGAATTCACTGATCTTACAATATGTAGTGTTATCCAGAAGCAGCCAGTTTTACAGTTTTGTGGAATGGTCTGCTGAAGGTTCAGTATGGATTCTGTCTGAGAAACAAAATTTTGTGAAGTTGAGGTGCTTTTCCTACAGGGTGCTGTATATTACATGAACGTTTACCCATGTGTCCATTAAATAGAAAGCCGAGACTACTCACTGGCATTTTGTGGCTCACTGAATTAATAGAAAGAGTCACTGTACAACCATGTTGGTTGAGCACAAGAACCAAAGAACAATTAGATTATTATTACTCAAAAAGAAAAGATAGACTTCATCTGGAAACCATTCGATGGCACACTTTTTAATTTTTCTATGTTCAGTAATAATATTCATTGGGAAAATCTAGCAACCCAATGAAAAGAGGGCTTGTATTTATATATCTTGGATCCTTTGGGAATGAAGATTTGAGTTACTCTACCAGGTAAAAAGATACTGACATACAGTAATGTGAACATGGAATGGGTTGTGAAAGAAGGAAATGATGGTAATTAAATTAATTTAGGCTTGAAAACCAGCTACAAAAATGAAGACCATAGTAGCTATGTTTTATGTTGAGTAATTATTTTTTTTCTCCTCTCCGTTTCCTGCTGTCTTATATGATATATACTACTGGTATCTAACATTTTAACTAGATTTCACTTGGGAGTATCACCAAATTGAAATCTTCCTATGATACAAAGTGCCAAAACTTTGTGTTTTGTGTTTTCCCTTTGCTTCAGACGTGAGTTTTTTTTTCTCTTTTTCTTTTTTCTTTTCCGGGGTGGGGGAGGGGAGAGAAATGGTTGTTTATTTGCAAAATAAGTAGACCCTGTCTTTCTAGATCCATTCTCTTCCATTTCTGACCTATTTTGTGACTCTAAAGGTTGATCTCTAAGGTCTAGAGACTGTAACACTTGAGCTCCCTTGTTCTCTGGCTTCCGGTTGGGTTTAGCCAATTGGAGACACTAACAGGACATTGGAAGGCAAGGAGGAGGTGGTAAGGTATTTACTCACCCTCTCCTTGATGTGGTGCAATTTCGCAGTGACAGCATTCTCCACCTGTGTTGTTAGCATCAGTGAAATGAACTCTCTTCCACTGCTATCACTTTCAAAGACTTTTTACAACAGTTCTCTTACTTTGTCCTCTCAAACCTAGTATTCGTAACAGCTTTCCACTATTTTTAGTCTCTTGGTGTTACCACATCGCCTATTCCACTAACCTCAAGACATGATTATAACTTAGTCCCATCATTTAACCTTCTTCAAATTACCCCATTGGGTTTTCTTTTCTTGTCAGGACTCTGAGATACAGCTGATCAGAAAAAGGATTCTAAGAAACTGAGATTTGATCTGAGGTCTAGAAAATGAGTTGGAGAGTGGGGACAGAAAATGGCATGTGCAGAAGCTCCATGATGGAGAGCGCATTGTGTTAGGGGAGCTGAAGGTAGATGGGTGTGGCTGGACTTTAGAGAACAGGGGAGAACATTCTAGCACAACAGGCTAGAGAGGAATCACAATTAGTGGCCTGGAAAGGCAAGCCTACAGAGAAGATAAGAGTGGCATACATGTAGGTGGAAAGTTCGTAAAGTGCATGATCATAAAAACCATGGAGGATGCGAGGTCAACGGTGTGGTGCTGTGGAGAAATTATTAAGATAAGGACACTTTTGTTGATATAATTTGTGATTTTTTTGCCCTAGGGTATTTTATATATATACACATATAATTATTTGTGCATGTGTGTTACCTGAATATATTTGTAGATATTTTCCTTTTCCTAAAATAAAGTAGATACAAAGGAACATTTATAAAATTTATGTAGCTTATAGATAAAACAAAACAATGTGCACCTATTTTCTCTCCTCTATCCTTCTCTCTAAGAGATTATCACTAGACCAAATTTTGTATTTTTTTTCATTTTATTGATTTTCTTGCAGTTTACTGCATGTGTGTATCTCTAAACAACAATGTTAAAATTGCATGTATTTGAACATTATGTAAGTGGAAAGCTAGTATATGTATTCTTTTGCAACTTGATTATTTCACTCAATATTAATTATTGATATTTACCCATAATTGTTATTTCATTCATTTCTACTGCTTAATAGTCTTCTGTTATATTAATATAGCACCATTTACCTGCTTAACTGTAGATGGTTGTTTGGGTTGATTCTCATTTTTGCCATTACGACCAATACTGTTATGAATGTTTTTATACAGATCTCTTGGGACACATGTGTACACATATTTGGTATTTCTATTCCTGAAAATGACGTAGCTGGGTCCTAAGGTGTGCATGTCTTTAGCTGTACCAGCTAAAGCTGAATTATTTACCAAAGTATTTGCTCAGTTTACATTCCCACCTGCAATGTATTATAGCTTTGGTTTCTTCTCATTATCATCAACACTTAAATTGTCAGATTTAAAAATTTTTGCTGCTCTGATAGAGATAAAATGACATATCTTAATTTGCGCTCGTCATTATAAATGATATTGAGTATCTTTTCATGTTTCTTAGCCATTTGCCTTAGTAATGTGCTTTGAATTTCCAAGTTTTCTATTTCTGTTACTGATTTCTAACTTGATTTCATTTGAGTGTACTCTAAAGTTTCATTTCCTTCAGTATGAAAGGCAAGTACTTATAATGGCCTGGGAGGTTCCCCGTGTTCCAAAGTCTGTTATCTCTTCGATCTCATCTTCTGTTACTTTCCTCCTGGCTTGTTCTGTTTCAGCTACACTGGCTTCCTGTTCCTCATATACCTCAGGCATATTTTCACTTTTAAGACTTTGTGGTGTCTATTAAGGAAAACACCCATCATGTCGTGAATATGAATGATGGGGCATCTCACACAAATTCTCACCAAAAGTAGCTAGTGGACCATGAAACAAGGGATTGAACCCAAACCTAAGTTACATAGCTTACATGGCATTCTTTCAGGGAGACATGCCTCATAAATCAGTGTGTTCTAGATTTGTTTTCTATATGCAGTTCTAAACAAGGGCTATACACACTAAATGCATTGCATAGCTAAAGATTTTCCCTCTAGCAAATATCATTAACCTATTTGCCAGAAGTTTCAGTTATCAACATATATTCACAAGGAAAGGAACCCAGGTTATCTGCCATTTTTTATCTTCTGAGAATGAGCCATTGGTAGTAGGAGAAGAATGAATCACAGACCAGCTGCTTTACTTCCTCCTCATCACCCTTCTAGATTTGGGGGTTATCTCTCAAGCATAGTGGCTCTTCTCTATGACCTATGCTGAAAAAAAAGTGAGTTCTCATTTTTTCTTTCAGCTTCTCTTGGCAAGAAATGTTTTTGTTTGCAATAGAAAGGGGGACTCATAGTGGAGGGATCTTTTTCCCATGACTTACTCATATCTTAACTCTTGCCCTTTCAGTTTAATGCATTCTGGTGGTGCTTCTCAGAACTTCCTCCAGTTGCTTTCTTCAATGCTCTCTTTTCTTTGGGAATTATAGTACTGGGGTGACTTAAATTCTTTTGGTTTATTTCTATTGCTGGTGTTTGGCTGTTTCTGGAAACTATTTATTAAGGCTACAGGATAAGGTTGAGACTAATCTCTAGTTTCAGATTCTATAAAAAATAATCTCCTCATCTTTACTGCTTCATATTTTTCTCTTCCAACTACGATGGTCAATTTAGAGAGAGAAGTAATATCTAGGATGGTAGAGAGATGAGTAACCCTTGGTTTACACTGCTTTCTTTCCCAGAGATCTCCATCAGTTTTAAATATCTCTGAATAGTGGTTTTAACTTACTTAGTACTTCAGGAACATCTTAAGCCACGTAGATAAAAATTAATGAGGCCAGTTTTCTCCTCCAGGTGCCATTCTAAGTTATTTATTTTCTGTTCCCTATAATGTGTAAGTACTATTTTCAGTGGCTATAATCCATACCTTTATGTGTATGTGTGTTTATGGCATATATAATGAACATATTCGTATTTATCTTTAGCATTTAAAATAACTAGTTGCTTTTAAAAAAACCTTGTGAATCATAAGATTCTTTCGTTTCCAGGGATTATTGGGAAAAAACTGTCTCTACAGGCATTTAATAAATCACCAATATATAACATTTTTGCATTATTTAAGTCTAAAACTCTTAATTATCTAGATAACTATCAAAGCATATTTGCCTTAAAAGTGGTGAGTTCTGTTTATTGAGAGAAGTTTTGTTAATTTATAGATTGGTCACTAACTATGCATATTATGTTTATTTTTATAGATTCATTGGAAGAATGTGAGGTACAAACTAACTTGAAAGTTTGGAGAGAACCAAATTTAATTAATATTGAATTTAAAGAAGACAGTATATCCTATATGGAAAAATTATGGCTTAAAAAGTACAGAAGGTATTTTTTGAATTTTTGCCTTATTAATAAATATAAAAGCTATTTATGTTTTTCACTTTTGTGACATGCTTTTTGTGTAGTAATTTTATATGTGGTTCCTGTTTGCATAAATAATTTCAAAGCAATATTAAATCTCCATGAAGCCTATACTGTTCTAATGAGAATTTTAATTCTATGTATGTATATGATGCATAATTAATTGATTTTTTCTTGATAAATGGGAAAAAGGAACAAATATGGTCTAGAATTTAAGAATAATAGCAAAATAAAATGATAAAAGAAAGATTACTTTGAAAAGGTATTGCTCTCAGATTTTTTACATTCGTGTAAAACTTTTGAGTATACTTTTCAGAACCTACTTTTAAGTTAATTAAAACTTTAATTTCATAATTTTATTGATAGTATTCAGGTATATTTTATTCTAAGACATATTATTAGATGCACCATTTCATAAATTGTTTAAGAGTTTAACATTAAATATTACTAAACAACATTTATTTTTCACAGTTCTTAAGGCCGCGAAATTCAATATAAAGGTGCAAACAGATTCAATGTCTGGAGAGAGCCAGCTTTCTGGTTCTTAGATGGCCATCTTTTCACTGCGTCCTCACATACAGAAGGGGTGACGGGTCTTTCTCTGGTGTCTTTTATAAGGGCACTAACCCATTCATGAGGGCTCTAACTTCATGACTAAATCACCTCTCAAAGGCCCCGACCATTACTTTGGGGAATAGGATTTCAACATATGTATTTCGTGAGAACACAAATATTCAGAACAGAACTTTCCACTCCTCCCTTCCAAAGGTCATATCCTAGCCACATACAAAATATGTTTATTTCATCTCAGTAGCCCCAAAAATCTTAACTCATTTCAGCATCAGCTCCAAAGTCTAAAGTCCAAATTCTTATCTAAATATCATCTAAATCAGATATGGGTGAGACTCAATATGTGAATAATTTTGAGGCAAATTGATCTCTAACTGTGAACCTATAAAATCAAATGTGTTCTGTGCTTCCAAAATACAATGGAGGCACAGGCATAAGATAGATATTCCCATTCTAAAAAGGAGAAATAGGGAAGAAAAAAAGGAATGACAGGTCCCAACAGGGAAAATTCTATTAGATCTTAAATCTTGAGAATTATCCTCTCCATCGATACTTTGCCCTCCAGACACACCAGGATGGAGGTCTCAGCTTCTAGACACACTAGAACAGGAATCTCGTCTTCTGGACACAGTGAGGCAGCATTACTGCCCCCAGTCGCTTTACTAAGCAGAAGTTGGCCCCCAAGGCTATGGTGCCCCATTCCTATGGCGGCTCTGTGCTGGGCCACATGCTTATGACTCCCCTGTGCTGGAATCGTGTGGCTCTTCCAGCCTGGGATCACAGGGGTAGCATTGCCCCACAGTTTCCCTGGGTGTTGCCCTAATGAGCTCTCTGCAGTGGTCTGGAGGGCTCTGGTTCTGTGATGGAAGGGATGGTTCTGCTGATTTTTGAGTCTCCTTTGGGGTCAGTCTTTCATGTGTTGGACAGTAGGCCCTGACTTCTGTTTAGGTGGCTGACTAACTTCCCTATCAGTTGATCCTTTGGCTATACACTTGTTCTTTACTAAATAGGCTCTCTTATTTTTTTCAATATTGATAGGCTAAAAAATGTTCCAAATTTTAAAGTTTTGCTGCTCTTTTGATTAATAAATAGGTCTTTAAATTATTCCTCTCTTCTCACATTTTACTATGAGCAGTCAAGAGAAACCAGGACACTCTCCTTCAACACTGCTTAGAAGTTGCTTCAGCCACATATATAATTTCAATACTCACAAATTCACCTCTATAAAGCACCAGGATGGAAACATAATTAACTAAGTTCTTTGCCAATTTATTAACAAAGATTGCTTTTCTTCCATTGTCTAATAACATGTTCTTGATTTCCATCTGAGACCTCATCAGAATGACATTTACCATCCATATTTCTACTGACATTCTTCAGGAGTACTCAGGTATTCTCTAAGGAGACAGGCTTTTTCAAAGCTCTCCGCTTTCCTTTCTGAACAGTCATCAATCAAAATCTTGTTTTCCAAAGTTGCTTAGGCCATTGCACTCATTTTTTTCCCACCTCCTTTGGGTGGTTTTACCATTCATTGAGTACTTTTAAAAATTTGGCTAGCACAAACTTGTGTACAGTTTTGGATTTTTACCAGTGCCTGGAGTCATCTGTTTACCACAGTGCTAAACAGCACTATTCTATTACCCCCAAATTCCCTGTGCTCCCGCTTTGTAGTCAACTCTTCTTTCCCAACCTATGGCAACCATTGGTCTGTTTCCATCCTTATACATTTGCCTTTTTCTAAATGTCACGTAAGTGAAATCATACAATATGTAGCCTTTTGTGGCCTTCATTTAGCAAAAATAATTTAAGATTCATGCACATTCTTAAGTAAATCAAAATCCATTCCTTTTTATTGTGGAGTACTATTTCATCATCACGATATACAGTTTACTAATATGTTGAAGAATAGCCTGCTGATTTTTAGTTTTTTGTAATTATGACTAAATCTGTTATAAACATTTGTATATAGGTTTTTGTTTGAATATAAGCTTTTAATTTCCTGTGTAAATACCTGGGACTAGGATGGCTAGGTTGTATGGTGAGTGCATGTTTTATTTTTATGGAAAATCTGCCAAACTGTTTTCCAAAGGGACTGTATAGTTTTACATTCCTTCTTGCAGTCTGAGAGAATTCTAGTTGCTCTCCATTCTTGCCAGTGCCCAGTATTTTCAGATTTTTTCTTTTTTCTTTTTGATAGTCATTTTAATCACTGTGTAATAGTATCCTATTGTGGTTTATGTGGCAGAATTTGAAGTTCATATCCTATTCTGGTTATTCCTATGTAACTACTGTTTAAGTTGTCTATCTCTTTTAAAGTATGATGCTTTTAACAATCCTTCAGGTGTGAAACTCAGTAGTGTGTACCTGTTATTGCCTCTTTCTAGTTTAGGAATTAGTACATAAAAGTAGTCTGAAGGTCATTTATCTTTTTCTTGGCTGCCTTTTGATGTTTTTTACATTGAGTTTCTTATACAATAAAAGAAGCACGATTTTGTTATTAAACGACCATTTAATAACATTTGTGCTTGGACACATACTAGAAGCTTTGATTGTGGCCGTATGAAGTCCTGAGCTATGCTGAATAATGAATGTTGGCAAATTTCCTTATTAGAATAATGGTTAGTGAACATATTCACTAGGGTCTTATGTACACAGTTATTTTTTAACAGTAATCACTTCTTTAGTCAATTCTTTATGTTTTAATTATAGATGCTAGTATAGGGCAATCCATTTGCAGTTTACAAGTTTGTGATTATAAATTGATCACATCATTTCTGATGCTGTACTTCAAAAGAGTTTCTCATGTTGATAACATTGATCACTATTAACATTTTATTTTTTGCCTATGATTGTCATGTTTTATAATAGGTATATAAATATACGTTCCATTCTATTTTGTTTTTGTATTTTTTTTTCTCATTAGGTTAGTAACATTTTTTTTGTATTTTATGTGCATCCAATACATACGTGTTGAAAATCTTAATAGCTATCTTAATATCTCCAGTGGATCTATTAAATGCTAGGAGAGTTTTGTGAAAGGTAGCAAAAGATTTGGATAGAGTATTTTAACAGCAGACAGTAGCAATTAGCTGGTATTCCCACTACAATTCCCCTGCTATTTTTATTACTTTTAATTCTCAATTCTAGCTGAATATCAGAAGCATCCAAGGAAAGTTTTTAAAATACTGATTCCTCAGCTCAACCCCAGATAGACCTAAAAATCAGTGTCAATGAGTTTAGTACCTATGTTTTCTTCTATGCAATTTAGTGTTTTAGGTCTTAAATTGAGGTCTTTGATACATTTTGAGTTAATTTTGGTGTATGATGACAGAAAGAAGTCTAGTTTCATTCTTTTGCATGTGGCTGTCCAATTTTCCTAGCACCATTTAATAAAGAGTCTTTCTTTTCTCCATTGAGTGTTTTCTGCTTCTTCGTCAAAAATTATTTGCCCATATATGTGTGAGTTTATTTATGGGCTCTCTATTCTGTTCCATTGTTCTTTGTAGTATAATTTGAAATCAAACAGTATGTTACCTCTGGCCTTGCTCTTTTTTTCTCAGGATTGCTTTGGCTATTCAGGATCTTTTGGGCTTCCATACAAATCTGATGATTTTTTTTTTTCTAAAAAATGCCATTGGAATTTTGATGAGGATTGCATTAAATCTGTACATTGATTTGGGTAATATGGACATTTTAGCTATATTGATTCTTCCAGGCCAACAACATGAAATACCTTTTCATTTCTTTGTGTCTCATTCAATTTTTTAAGAATAATGTCTTGTAGTTTTCAGTGTATAGGTTCTTCACATGCTTTTTTCATTTTATTCCTAACTCATTTTTTGAGGCCAACATTATCCTGATACCGAAACCTGGTAAGGAGAATCCCCCAAAAAGAAAACTACGAACAGACATCTCTGATGAATACAGATGTAAAAATCCTAAACAAAATACTAACAAATTGAAAACAACAATATATAAAAAGATTAATGTCACAATCAAGTGGGAACCATCCTTCCAGGAGCGCAAAGATGGTTCAACATATGTAAATTGATCAACGTGATACACCACATAAACAAAATGAAGGGTAAAAATCATATGATCGTATCAATAGATGCAGAAAAAGCATTGGAGAAGATACAGCATCAATTCATGATTAAAACACTTAAAAAAACTATGTATAGAAGGAATGTACCTCAACATAATAAAGGCCACGTATGACAAACCCTCAGCTAATATTCTACTTAATGGCGAAAAACTGAAAGTTTTTTTCTAAGATCAAGAACAAGACAAGGATGCCCGTTCCCACCACTCTTATTCGATATAGTATTGGAAATCCTAGCTAGAGCAATCAGGCAATAGGAAGAAATAAAAGAATCCAAATTGGGAATGAAGTCAAACTGTCACTTTTTTGCAGATGACATGATTCTCTATACTGAAAACCCTAAAGACTCCACCAAGAACTATTAGAAACAATATACAAATACAGTAAAGTTGCAGAATATAAAATCAGTGTACAAAAATTCATTGTGTTGCTATATAATGGCAATGAAATTTCAGAAAAAGAAATGAAAACACAGTTGCTTTTGCAATTGCAACAAAAGGAATAAATACCTAGGAATAAACTTGACCTTTACTTTTTAATATTTTCTATCACTTAATTAAATTGTAAGTATAAGATGGCATGCTTATCAAATTTGTTAAGAGAAATCTGAATAACATATATTTTGGAGTGTTCTGACATATGCATTACATATTTTGGAAAAATGCACGTAGCCATAGATTGCCAGGAAATTATCAAATTTTTAGTGCCATTACAAATTACAAGAGTGACAATATAGAGCAATAGTTATAAACATGGGCTTGGGGAGGCAGATGCCTTGGGTTCAAGTTTCTCTTCTGCATTGCTACCTAAATGACTTTGAATAAGTTGGTTTACTTATTTGTGCCTCAGTTGCTTTATCTGTAAAATTAATATTACACTAATGCCTATCGAGTGCTTCTATTGAGATTTAATACCCTAAATTATTTAGAACAGGTCTTGGTACATTTTAAGTTTTGTATCAATGTTACCTACTAATATCATTGAGAAGGCCTTGACCTTTATGTGGGGACCTCATGAACTAGCATGATCTAGAAGGGCTGTAGCTACTTCTATTTATGGTTAAAAAATGACCAGCTCCCCAATAATTTGGGAATATCCTCTAGAACCAGATGTACACTCTTGACCTTTGAAAATCCCTGTGCTTCCTTGCCTTTCATATGTGATGAGTCACATCAAACCTTATTGCTAATTGGGTGATAGATGCCATAGTCAGGACATTTCACATTCATATCATGGGAGCCTATTTTTCACCCTACTGGCTTGATGAGACAAAACACACATTCATAAATTAGCTTTTTAAATAGTGTGGTATGTTTAATGGACTTCATGTGGCTTTTGCAAGAACACCGGCTTCTATCATAACTTTTCTTTTCATCCGAAACGAAAAACAGTAGGATATGCAATTAAAAAGTCTTGTATGATGCTAATTTGATTTACAAAATTATTTAAGTGATTAAGATTCCGTTATGCAATTGCACTTTTCTTCTGTGAATTAGAGGTACAGCTATGGTTTTATTATTAATTTTGTAGACTCACTCATTTGTGACATAAATCAAGATCTTGTCTGGAAAGTTTTAGATAATATATTTTAGTCTTTTAATTGCTTCTTTCTTGTTTTATAGAACTCCACAGGAGCAACTTCGAAACATGCTACCAGATACATTCATTCCTCAGAGTACAACCACTAGTGAGGCACAGTGTTCTCAGAATGAAAATGATGAAGATAGTGGTGGTTAGTTTAGCCTTGATTAGATATTTTCAAATTTATTATTTAAAATTATATACAGTAAGTATTAACCAGCATCTGCTTTTGGTTTTCTTTACTGTATCATTCTCAACTGGACTATGTATCCTTTGTCTCCAGATCAAAATCATGAACACTTATTTTGCTTAGCATGATTATCTCAAGATCCTTTCATGTTGTCACAAATAGCAGTATTTCATCTTTTCTCATGGATGAATAATATTCCATTTTATTTATGTACCATGTCTTCTTTATCCAATCATCCACTGTAAGACAATTTGGTTGCTTTCATGTCTTGGCCATGATGAATAATGCTGCTATGACAAACAAACAGAGATTTATGAACATGACAGTGGATTAGTGGTTATCAGAGGGAAGTGGGCAAGGGGGGAGGTAGGAGGGGGAAGATAGATAGGGGTAAAATGGGACAAATATTGGGTGACAGAGGGAAATATAACTTTGGGTGGTGAACACACAATTTGATGTATACATGACATACTGTTGAATCGTATGCTTGAAACTTATTTGATTTTATTAATCACTGTCACCCCAATAATTTTAAATAAAAAAAATCAGGCACACTCTTTTTTCTTGTCTCTGGATTTACCTTCTCTTAGTTTAAATAGTTTTATTTAAAAATCGAATGTTAAGAAAATGTGTATATTACTTGACCTAGGGAAATTGACTATTTGTTTGGATACAAAGGAGAACATTATTCCTTTATTGTTGGCTATGTTATTTGGAGATAGGAAATTCTCAGGTAAGGTATATTCTTTGATGATATTATTTTCTAATCTTATTTCCTAGTTGAGGAGACCAAAGTACAATGCCCAGCTCTTTTTCTGCCAGTAGAAGAATTAAGCATAGAGAGACCTGAACCATCTCTAAAAATAGTTGAACTGGATAATGTAAGTGCACAATGACCACTTGTATTACTTAAGAAACAGAAAATTTATAACCTATAGTTACAACTGTATATTATTTTCAACATTTCTTTCATAATTCAATATATTTTAATAGAAAATTTAGAAGTGTTTGAATTTAAACATGCTGATAGTATAAAACAGTTTGTGTTAATGTAACAGTAAATTTCTGAATTGATATTGTATTATATTTTTTTGAAGCCTGTAGTATGGGAGATGAAAAGACATTTTACTCATTTAACTTATGGAGATATAGTTTGTTTCATTTAGTTCTTCATGTTTTCAGACTTGTAAACAAAGATTAGTCTCATTATATGGTATCTAATAAAATTTTTGTACATTTAGCTTTTGAATGCCATTCAATATTTTCTATTTAAAAGAAAAATAATATGAAGATTTAAGGGATATAATATAATAATAATTTAAATACAAACTTCAAGAAGACAATAAGTAGAATCAACTAAAGCTAGGGCTAGTCAGAACTAGCTAGATCTCCACACTGAAAGTTTAAGTTGTGACCAACTCAATATATTTCTGACTTTTTAGTCATCTGGTAGCTGAATATACCACTTTTCCTCAGTATTTATATTCTTTGGTTGTCAAATAAAAATACTAGAATGTAGGAAGTACCTCTTTAAATACTACTTTCTTCTGTAGGTTAATAGCTTCTGCTGTGTGTGTGTATGTAATATGTAACAAATAAATATGTATATGCAGGTATATATATATATATATATACACACACACACGTGTGTGTACATGTACATATGTTTGTATACTACTCACAAATATATACAAATATATGAATATATAAATATATGTAAAGTATATGTTTATACACATGCAAAATATATGTTTCACAAAAGCATATTTACCTTTATTAGTGCAATGAATTCTGTTGTTGACCTTAACTTTCATCTTTATGTATTCTTATATATCAGTGGCCTCTTCACATTTTTGCTTCTGTAGCCTATTAGTAATAAATGTTTGAGCAAGCATTTCATGTGTGTGTGTGTGTGCGTGTATGTGTGTGTGTATGCTTTTTATTAAATTGTTGATGCATAGAGTAAGTTTATAACATGCTGGCCAGAGAATTAAAAACATTTTAGTCACTAATTTACTTGGCTCTTAATGAACATAATTTGTTATTGTTGGTTCTGGGTGTGATAGTGGTGATAAAATGATTGAAAGAACAAATGTCCTCAGCAAATATTTGTTGAATTTGTTGGGTTCTCCTAGAGCTCATGTTTTATGGCATATAGGCAGAGAGCTCATTACATCATTTGTAGAAAGAAAATTATCATCCACAAATTGGCTGGTTAATGTATAATACATTTATTGAAAATACTAATATTATACAACATGTATTTAATAAGACTTATGAGGAAGAATTTAAAGAACCAGAAAACATCGTGCCTTACAAAGTTGAGTTAGCTGATGCAGACAGTCAACAAAGGTAAGATCTTTCTAATTCAATTTCGATACTTATCAAAAAAAAAAAAACACAAAAAAATCAATTGTCTCTTTAAATGAGAAATTCATGATTTGAAAAACAAGTGATTTTAATGTTATGTCGTATTTTACTAAAGCCATGTTTAAATTTGTGTACAATACTGCTAATATTTGTCAACATTCAATATAATCAGAAAACTGTCTATAACGATATGTTTATATTCTTACCTAATATCTGGATTATTTAACAGATGCTTCTGAATTTAGGAATTGTTATTATTTGAAACAGTTGACCAAGGCTGATATATTTCATATGAGCTTTCTTCTTTTCTCCAAAGATACTCTGGATTTTCCTTACTTCAGTTTGCTATGAACTGTAAATAAAACTAGATATATTAATGATTAGTTTGAGAGTTCTAAACTGTAGATTACTTTCTGGGTAGATTTTACGGTGTGATAAATAAATGAAATATAATGGTTCACTTTGCAACTTTTTAAAATAGAATTTTGTCATTTCCAAATGAGAAATTATATTTAGCTGTATTTGTTAGTAATGTTAAAAATTACTCCAAGTTCCCTTTGCTGTTGAAACTTTAGCTAGGATTTCAGATGTTTCGACTACAAGGTATTAAATTGGCTAAACAGCAGAATGAAGTTCCTATTAAGTAGCTTCTACGCCAGTTCTTTGTTTATATATTCAGATCAGTTTAGGCCCCTGTCAGCAGTTTAGAATAGCAGTGGGCCTAAGTGATGCCCTCAGACCTGAAAACCCTTGTTTGGACTCATAGGCCCACATATCTAGCAGCAGATGCGCTTTTGACATTTGACATTATGAAAAGAAGGCAGGAGACAAACTTCTAGTCATTAGATAAGACTAGACCACTATATCGCTAAGGAAATGAATGACCTTTCTTCTCTCTAATGTGATTCTTTTGTATATCTAATCGCAAATCTTTGTTTTGACCTCCATGAATGCAGAGAAAGTTCCTGATCATGGTTTGGCAATTCTTTTGCATCTTGGGTTTGGAGGTGCCCACATGAGTGACACAAGAGGACCTTTTTAGTTAAGCACAATTCATGAGTTTTTATGATGTTACTATGTAGAGAGTTTATATAAATATCAGATATTATTAAATAATATTATTCAATTCATAAAAATGTTATTTGTAACTATGGTTGTATATAGTGAACATTATTTAAAAAATGAAATGTGAATACCACAAACGGCTTTTTAACTCTCATAATACATTGATGAACAAATAAAAAGTTTATTTAATTAATAAAACTTTGATTTCATCAAGACTTCATTGAGCTTGAAAATTAACTCCATTTTTAGAAGGAATATATGGTGACAGAAGGAGATTTGACTTGCGGTGGTGAACACACAATGCAATATACAGATGGTGTATTATAGAATTGTACACTTGAAATCTATATAATTTTATTAACCAATGTCAACCCAATAAATTTGATAAAAAATAAAAATTAATTAATTAATTCTAAAAGAAAAGAATATAAGGAAACAAACTTACTTCAGAATATTTTTAAAAAGAAACTTTCATTTGAAATTTTGTAGGTAAATCAGATTTGGCTGTTTCTTTTAAATCCGTAATACTATTTATGTTGTTTAGAATGTGTCCACAGCAAGATGAAAACAAATATTAAATTAATGTAAATACCCCTATTACCTTAAGGTTTTACTATATTTGTTTTAATAAGGTGAGACTTTTTACTTTTAAAAATATTATTTCAACTCTACTCTTTTGCTTGTCCATAAACATGAAAGTCGCACATTTCATGATTATCCGAATACTTTTCTGTATAAAAATGACATCTATCAACATCATGTTTTCACCAACGGAAAAACAGACCTCTTACATCTTCATCTTAGCAACAGCTCTTCTAATTGTGACAGTAACTCAAGAGGTAACTTTTTTTTTTGTTGCTTACCATTATTAACAATAAATATTAGTAGTTTCATAAAACCAGTAGATATCACAATATATAAAATCTTTGCCTATTCTGTTCATTTTAAACCCAGAAAATTTAGTAATCAGAAGAAAATTGTTTGAAAATATACCCACATGGGAAGTTAGGGCTTTACAGGGCTCCAGATCTCATCAGGAAGGTACTATGCAAGTTGAGAAGGAAAGTACATTATTATGGAAGTTTCATTAAATTAAATAGCCTTTATAAAGTTTTTCTTATAAAAGCATTTCTATGACATATGAGTTATTGCATTTCTCATAGTTCTTGTGCAATTTAAGAGGTGATAGTTGTTGGAAATGGAAGTTCTAAATACTGTGTGTAGTTGCAGAGCTATATAAATGTTTGATTGCAACAAGTAAGTCCTTTGCGCTGCAAGGCAGAATTTACATTACTGGAGACTATTTTAGTCACTACTATTTTACAGAGTCTATTTATAACTGTCTATTTTACACATAAGCTATTTATATTGGAAAGAGAATGAAGAATAATCAGATGAAGCTATATTCAATCTGGATGATGGTATATATATATATATTTTATTTAAAATGAAAGCAATGTGGTACAAAAATTTTAAAAGAATTTTTATTCTTCAGAAAATCTAGACCAATGTTTCACAATCCTAGATGCACATTATAATCACCTGGAGAATCTGACGGAGGGAAAAACAAACAATAATAGTGAAAAATCCTTGAATCCCATTTCCAGTGTCTGATTCACTTGGTTTGGGGTCAGGTCCAGACACTGACCATTTTGAAGAGTACCTTCAGATGATTCCATTGTGTAGCCAGGTTGAAACTAATGAACTAAACCAAAGGATTTAATTAAAAACAGACACAATAGGTGGTGACTAATATAACCTTACTCATTTGTAGCTTTTCAGAGGCAGGTGTCCCAGCTTAAACATTTTGTGTACCCCTACCAGCTGCTGTTTCATCTGGTAGATTTCCCGTTGCTCTTTTCTCAACACTAGGCATGCTAAGGAAAAGAGGTAAAATGTGAAAATTATGTTTCCTTTGCATTGTTTCTCATAAATTGCTGTTGTAAAATTTGAGTGGGAGAGGGAGTAGGAATATGGGAATTGAACCACAGCATGAGTAAAAATTTGCATCGATTTCAAGATTTCATTGCAAAATAAATCTTCCCTTCTTCCATTACTCTAGCTCATTAAGGTTTAAATATGTAAGTAAATTATGATTATAATTTATGAACATAAGCATAGTGAAAGTATTTTAACATAGAACTCACTAAAGAAATGTTGATAAAATAATGTTTATTGATATAGGTTTATACCACAAAATATTTGATTTATAAACAGATTAATCAATTTACTTGTTTAAATTTATTTATTTAACTTTTATAAATGTGTGTTTTTGACAGCAAGAACTTCAAATATAAAATTTGACAACATTGTGGATCCTTGCATTTATTCTGCTGTCGAAAAGTTAGGGGAAAGCAGCTTTCTTGAAAGACGGTTCAAAGAGAAAATTACAGATATGGAAAGTAATAAAAAGTCTGATGATTTCTGCGTATCACTTGAGAGCAAGGATTCTTTTCCAAGTGTCAATTTAGAAACACCTTCCATTAAGGAGAAATTATCTGAAGACATCAAAGAATCCTTGGAAGTTAGCAATCTGCATGAAAGGCTAAACTTTGAAGATTCAAAAACTACAAAGTCACCACTGGTATATCTATTTATGTTTATTATGTTTATTATATTAAAAATTTTGTTAGCAGCACAATAAGACAATTTTATATTGACACAATATATTCTTAAATATTACTTCTCATTGAAGTTAAAATGTGCTACTAAGGTAGTTGAAGATTGAGTTATATGGGAAAGAATGTTAGTAAAGAAATAGGGGTGTAGTTTTTGTTTCTTAGAGGGAAAAAAAGATAAAGTAGTCATTATTGCATTATTGCCAAATTTTAAAACCATGTTTGAATCTCTGTTCTACATCCGAAAAATCTTAAGTAATTGCAACTGTTAACAAACTCTTTGGAATTTGGGCAAGTCAGATGTTAAATTCTTTGGAAATTGGGAAGTCAGACATTTTAACGACCCTTTAAAATCATTTGATGTGAATCTCCATGGTGCCTAGACTGAAGTTGGTACCAAACAAGTTGAAACCTGACTATTGAGCTGCTGCTACTCTTGCTGGGGATTGGATTCTGTGTCCACTTTGTGACAGAGCTTGTTCCTTTCTGAAGTGTGAAACTGTAACTGAGACCTCTGCAAAACCTTAGATCCCTCAAAGTTTGCTCAGTAACCGAA
>NW_006435762.1:734140-745660 GCF_000325575.1 Pteropus alecto | reverse complement strand
AGGAGACATATTGACAGATGCAAGAAAATAAAAGGAAACTGATTTCTGTGGGGATCTGGACCAGGTCAATAAAATATCTAACTTGGAAACAGAAACCGTGGATTTTTACTTAGCATAGGTTTAGAGTCCGAATGTACATTTCTTGCTTGGAATCTCCAAGCCACAAAATTAACATTAATGTTGATCCATATCTATTGATACCCTGATATGTCTGGCAAAAGTGAATCCCAATATCTTCTAGAAAGAAATTTCTATAACTTAGTCAATAAAAGATCCCCCCAAATAAAGCCCCACTGCAGATGAGCTACTCTTCTCCATCTCCCAATGAAGAAAACAGTTGATTATAGATTGAATTTCTGCAAAGAGAACAAACAAGAACTCTAATTTTATAGTTTCCACAGGGCATCATGAAGAGGGCAAGGTGCCACCTGCACACGTAGTGTGCTGTGTTACAGGAGAGGAATCCTGAGCATATGAAACCGAATTCTTTTATATTTGGTGTAAGCCTGCCTGACTTGTCCTAGTGAGAGATATTATCTTCTGTAACCTATTAAAAAGCATTTGGTATTCATTTTCTTTCTCTCTCTCTCTCTCTCTCTCTCTCTCTCTCTCTCTCTCTCTCTCTCAGACACACACACAAATTTGCTGTAGAAATCTGTAGCAAATTTTTTAAATTACTGATATCAAATTGTGTGATCAGATTGTATTACGTGTCATACATACCTACATATTAAAAGGATTTCATAATTAAACATGAAATGTTGAAAAACTACTCATATTTTGATCCGTTATGCTACTGTTATAAAAAAATGTGGTAAATAGTGGTAGAATCTACTTTCTTTTCATTCCTAATGACTACATACAAACTGTTTTTATTCTCCTCCTTTCCTAGTATAAGCCATTTCTGAGCAGGAACTGCTTAGAAATCTGTTGTGCTTCTGTAAAAAATTCAAGAGTGAGCAGGAGGGATAATTTTTAGCAGCAGTCTTACTTGATTTCCAAATAGAGTAAGACAGTTCATTTTGCACTTCAGTTTCAAAAATCAAGTTTTTCATAAAGGTGGAACCACCTATGGAATTAAGTGGAGCAGTAGCAGTGGGGTAGGGTGAGGTGGCAGAAAGAACATGGACTAGGCAAGGGCTCTTGGCTCTGCTTCTCAAACTACTAATAGTTAACTTTGTGAGTTTGGGAAAAACAGACCCATTCTTACTGCTCTTATCTGTCCACCAAGGCTTTAAAAAACCCTTCCAGATTTGCAATTGTCTAATCCAAATATGAGCTCCATTAGAGCTGAAAGCGTTCTGTAAATTGGTTTCAGGGCCTGGGAGAGTCAGTTAAGCTGTTTGTGAGTAGTGCAGACTTGGACTTGTCTTTGAAGGAGATAATTACAAAACCTTGGTTTTGTAATATTTTATCATTTACATGATTTATAAATTTGAATAAAGTTATAATAATTTTCTTTTTGTTGGTTACCACCTTGAACAGACTGCATTTGGGCATTAATTAGATCCATTAGGGAACTTTACAATACTGATAGGCACTCTGATTATATTTTAAGCCCATCTAGAGCTCTCACTTCTGAATCTCTGATCTGTTTCCTACCAGACTCATGGATTTTTTAAAATCCCATTTATGCTCTGCCCTAGGATGAAAATATATCTAAAAAATGAATTCATAGGGTGATGAAATAAGTCTATGCATCAAAATATCCAGACCTATATTCCAAACCCATGTCTGCTAGTTTCTAGCTATATAAACTCAAGTTACGTAGCTTGTTCTTGCCTTAGTTCCCTATATGTATATTTGCTTCACGATGAGTATTTTGTTAACTTTGATTTTGTCTATGACCGTGGTTGAATCAGATTTATCCCCATTGATATTTTACTTTCATCTTTGAAATCATTTTATGTATAAACAAAGACACTAATTCAAGAGCACAGCATATGAGAGAAATTCTGTTTTCCAGAGTAATGTATGTGCAAAAGTGTTGAGGAAAGAAAGGAGAAAAGAAAACTATTTTGTTTCATGAACTTCTGTGCTTCTTGGATTGATGGCAACTTTCAGATAATTACTGTAATTGCGGTTACTACATTTCTCAGAACTTACTACATATACATGTTGTGTTGTTATTTATGTCTCCACCACTAGGACTTAAACTTGATGAGGGCAGAATCTGTGCCAAGAACATGTAGGTGCTCAATGAATGAATTGTGCTGTTTGGTGTTGATGAGATGAAACAAACTTAATTTTGTTGAATATTTTGTTTTCTAGTTGTTACAAGAAATAGCCCTCAGAAGTAAGCCTGTAACTGAAAAATATCAAGGACTTGAAAGATTCTTTGTTTTTGATAAGAATGAAATACTCAACTTACTTCCTTCTCCTAGTGTAGAATGCAGCTATTCCAGTACTAAGATTACAGCTGCAGGTAAATTCAGATATGAAATCAGATGGCCTGTGGACCAACCTAACAATTTTCTGACACATTTTTTAAAACAGTTCATCCTCATCTTGTAAAATACTGGGCAATTCTGTTCAATGAATAGAATAATTTTATTCTTCTCCAGTTGAAATTATTAACCTTGTGTGAGTTGCCACATATTTATATTGAAGGCTACTATCAGAATGAGAGAGAACATGACTAATGAGACTGGGGAGAGATTATGTTTAGCATTTAGAAATGTAGCCCTTACTAAACTGTTCTTTGAATTACTATATTAACTGTTAAGTGTTGTATGATGATTCTTAAATGCCATATTAAAAACAAATCTCAAAATCTCAGGATCTGTGAGAATTCTGAGATATATCTGTAATTTCCTTTTGATACTATGTTTTGGCGTCACCTATATTCTTAGATTTCCTATGTATTCAAATGTGTTTATTCATATACAAACTATTATACTCTATGTCATACTGTTATATACAGTTAAAAATACTTATTTCTCTTCAAACCTCTGTGTGTAATATCTTTGTAATTTAGAGTTTATTTTTTTTATCAAGCTGCGTGAACCTAATGGTTTTTATTGTATAACTATGAGATTTTCTTTTGTAATATATACCACGCTGTTATAAATGTTCCCTATGTAGCTAAATATTATCTAGTAAGACAATAAATCTAATAAAGCAACAACATGAATTTCTCTCCTTTTAAAAATTTCTATTATTTTACCATTTTTCTCTCAGGAGACAGAGACTGGATCCCAGACCACAGCATAAGTACATATGCTGACAATGCAGTTGCCTCGGGTGTTCTGCAGAATGCCCAGAACCCTCCATCAAGTAGAACCCAGCAAAAGAATGGTAAGATGGACTGTCAGACCGCAGTGCCCTGTTGGTGGCCCACTTTGTCTATTAGTTTGTCTTTTTAGCATTTTACTAGACACCTGAAAATTAATTTTTGCAGTTTTATAATTTAAACTTAATCATTTTCATTAAACTGCCCTGGATTTTTCTTCCAAAACCACACCACATCACACCACACCACTACCACAACAACAACAAAAAACTAGAATAGTCATCATTTCTCTAAAAAAACCTGAATTATCGTCTTATTTTCTGGAGCAATGTATTAGAGAATAATATTTTAAAAATGTAACTCAAGATATAGTATGTATTTTGAACAATCCTTGTAAATACATACTCGATTTCATTACACTCTCAGGAAACTGTTTTTATGCTAGGTTTTGTGTACTTCTCACTGGATGTGATGATCAGACATAGCCGTTTATGACATGAATGGCTTAGGTTAAGATCGCTATTTGTAGCGGTGGGTGAGACACCTCCGTTCTAAATCTAATGCTGAATGTGTTAACCCTGGGATATTGATTTAATTCATTAACTCCATTCTCTAACCAAAATGTTTGCAAGATTTTCTATAGGATAACTATTTTGACATGTTGCATGTTCATTGTAATATTTTCCTAGTGAGTATATGCAGAGAATTTTGACATCATTATAATCAGTATTATTATTAGGTCATTATTGTTATCCAATAATACTTGCTAAAGTAGGTTTGCTTTGGTTGAATTTCATATGAAGTTGCAATAGATGACTAATAAATTAAGTTAATTCAACACAGATATGTTGAATATCTTGGCATTGTGCTGGGCTCTGGGGGAAAAGGGATACATAAGTCATGTTTCCTATCTTCTGGAGCTCACAATGTAGGAGGGACATTTGACAAAGGGGGCTCTTTGCCTTTGTTTGAAGGCCATCTTCAAGCCAGAAATTTAATTACATATGATTTGTCCAGATATTTAAGATTTATATGTCTCCCTTGCCCTAAATCGTATGATTAAAGCTCCTTGGCTAGACTAGATGCTTTCCATATACATTTATGTTGCAAAACTGTCAGATACAAAAGATTTTTTTTAGTGGAAAAACTGTCCATCTATGATAAATGTTTTTTGGCTCTGTAGTTAGGTACCTATTCTCATATCAAGATCTAGAGCAGCTTCAAAATTTCTGGTTGCTTCCTTCTGAGGCAGTCAAAGGAATTGTTTTAAGTCACTGTATATTGATGAAAACAAATTCACATATATACATACTAAGACAAATCTTTATAAATAAGTAGCCAAATGCCTTTAAGTATTAATTTAAAATGGTCGATTGAAATTAATAAATTGCTATAAAAGACATTTGTGACCTTTAGTCCAGGTACTCGCAGACACTGATGATACAAAATGAGCCCTCATTCCTTAGTGTGAGAGCTTGGAGTCCAGTGCACAAGTTTTCAAATATCCCTGTGAGTGTAATCAGCTGGGAAACCTGTTGTAATGTGGCTTTCTTGACCTCACTCTTAGAGATTCTGATTCATTAAGGCTGAGATAAGGTCCATGAATTTGTGTTTATTTTATCAACAACTCCTTGTTATGTTCATGAAGTAATCCAAAAATCATACATTGAGAAAACTGCTATATAGATGTATAAACACATAAATTATACTATATACAAGTTTGGTGAAAGGACTCTAACATACTTTTGGAGATTGACATATAATTAATAATAGTACATGTGATCAGTTACAATACAAGTAGGTACATATGCAGTCTTTTAGAAATGGAGATGATGAAATAGTTGCTTTGCCACTGAAAAGTATAGATATGCTAGATGTTAGAGAGTAGGTGACATTTCAGTTGAATCTTGAAGAATTCATAAGATTTACCAGTTAAGAGCTTTATGGACAGAAATGGCTTTATCTCAGTGGCCTGAAATAAAATAAAAATTTCCTGGATATGCCGTAATTTGTGGAAATCTTTTACCGATGTCTGTATATAAAGAAATTCCTATTTCTGTAAGAGTTTTTTTAAAATTTGTGAATGTAAAAACATAATAGGTATGAAGATACATGTGTGTTTAGCAGCAAGGCCATTGATTCTACCCACCCCCTGCTGAAATATCTCTGTAAATGGCAGCGTCATTCAAACATTGATAAGTCTGAAACCTGGGAGTCATATAGTCATTTTGACTGTCTCACCCACCACATCCTCTTCATCGCTGGGTCCTGCTGATTTCGCCTCTAAAATCTATCCCAAATCTTTATTGTTCAAGATGAACCCAAGCCAGCTGTCCATTATCTTTCACTTGTCTCCCCAAGATTCATTTCTGCCTCTCTACAAAACATGTTGCTATGATTAATTTCCATCACATTTTACTATTTATAGTCAGTGAGTGAACTGTTTATATTCATAGTCATAAAATTGTTTATAATTTATAGAAAGTGAGTCATATTTTCCATAAACTTAAACCATAAATTTTACTATGTCAATCTGCTTAAAAGCATCTCACAGTTTCTTGTATGCATCACACAACAGTACCTGTGTTGGCCCCGCAGCTTCTCCCACATTGCAGCCCCACTGGCTTTCTTTATGTTCTTAGACATATCATACCCCTACCTTACTCTTAGCTTTAAAGTTAGCTCTTTTCTCTGACCCAGGATGCTCTGAAGCCTTTACTTTCATCTCCACATCCTTTTTTATATGATTGATTATTTTCCATTGTTCAGCCTCAGCCCACATGCTATCTCCTTAGAGAGGCCGTCTCAGAGCACTCTATTTAATGCTGGTCTCTTGAGTCCCTTAATCACATTTACCTTCTTTTATGTTTCATATAGAATATGTCATGAAATGAAATTATTTTTATTTACTTGTTTATTTTCTGCTTACCCCACCGTTAGTTGGAAAGAAAGCAATGGCCTCGCCAGTCTTGTTCATTGGTGCATACTTTGTGATGGAACAGGGCCTGGTACACTGTAAGCACTTAGGAAGTGTTTCTGAATGAGGAAAGCAGGAAAACAAGACTCTGTATTAGTTTGGAGTACTATTTGAGGGTAGAGGTAATGTCTCATTCACTTTTTTTAAATTAAATTTATTGGGGCAACATTAGATAATAAAATTATATAGGTTTCAAGTATACATTTCAGTAATACATCATCTGTATATTGCATTGTGCGATCACCACTCAAAGTCAAATCTCCTTCTGTCACCATATATTTGATCCTCTTTACTCTTATCTACCTTTTCCCTTCCCTTTTTTCCTCTGATAACCACCAACTGTTGTCTGTGTCTATGAGTTTTTTGTCTTGTTTGTTGCTTTCAGTTTTATATCTCACATATGAGTGAAATCATGTGGTTCTCAACTTTTTTGTCTGACTTATTTCACTTAGCATTATCTCAAGATCCATCCATGTTGTCACAATGTCAGTATTTCATCTTTACCTATGGCTGAGTAATATTCCATTGTATATATGTACCACATCGTCTTTATCCAATCATCTACTGAAGGACACTTCAGTTGTTTTTATGTCTTGGCTGCTGTGAATAGTGCTGCAGTGAAAATCAGGGTGCATATATCTTTACAGATGAATGTTTTCAAATTTTTTGGGGAGACACCCAGAAGAGACATTGATGGGTCATATGGTAATTCTATTCTTAATTTTTTGAGGAAACTCCCTACTGTTTTTCACAGTGGCTGTACCAATTTACATTCCCACCAGCAGTGTATGGGGATTCCTCTCCTTGCCCCAGCCCTGCAACCTCTCCAACACTTTTTGTCACCTGTCTTGTTGATGATAGCCATTCTTACAGGTGTGAGGGGGTATCTCATTATGGCTTTGATTTTCATTTCTCTAATAGCTAGTGAAATTGAACATCTTTTCATGTCTGTTGGCCATATGTATGTCTTCTTGGGAGAAATGTCTGTTCAGGTCCTCTGCCCATTTTTTTTTATTGGATTGTTTATTATTTTGTTGTTGAGTTGTATGAGCTATTTATATGTTTTGGATTTTAGGCCCTTATCAGAGGTGTTGTTTGCAAATATCTTCTCCCGTTTAGTTGGTTACCTCTTTGTTTTGTTGATGGTTTCTTTTGATTCACTTTCAAATACCTGGATCTTGACAGTGCCTGGCAGTTTCAGGATTTGATAAATATTTTATAATCGAATTGGATTGGGTGCTAATTTATAGATTCACAGAGGTGGAGGGGATTTAAGACATCATTCTGTCCAACTCCTTAATTTTACTTGTGAAATATGAATTTTCCTGTCTCAGGTCACAAGCTGATTTCTAATTCAGTGAGATTAGACAATAAAGTTCTCGCTTCCCAGTTTAGCATTTCTTTTTTACTAAACCATGCTGCTGAATAAGATTTACATATATGTTTCAAGAATTTAGAGAATACATTTCTATTTTTTATGTATAAATTCTCAGTAATTTACACAGTGGAGCAAGAATATCGATAGACAATAATGTTTTGCCATTTTTTTCAAGAATAAAATATTGGGTCCTTTGATCAGAATGGTATTTGTTATTGAAATACTATGCAAAATGCATGTTGCTCTGATTATGCATCATTAATTCTAATTAAAATTAGAACAGCAACAACAATTGTTGTATTAAGTACTATTCAGTGAGTGATTCATTTTTCATATTTTATCAGCATTCTTGTGCCCATTAATATAACCCAAAGACACCCTTCTATTTCATATTTCCAATATATGGCATGGTTTCATTAGTAATCACAGAGCACATTTTCTTTAGCTAATATCAAGGACAATTTCTTTTGTAATATATTTAGAGTATTACTGTGATCAGTGTTAACCTATAATTTCCTAAGATTACATTGCCAGTGATGGCAAAAATTACTCCTAAAGTAATTTCTTGTGTTTATAATCTATAAACTGGACTTTGAAAAAAATTATAGAATGATCCCTTCAATAGTGGCATTTCTCATTAGTGCCAGTCTTAACTGCAGTTTAGATCTTAACCCTAGCAATAGCATTAATAAGTTTATACAATGAACATTAGAGAGAATGAATAATCACCTACATGAGTAAAATAAATAAATTAATTCAAGGACCAAATTGGAGTATCTTCTGTCTCTTTTATGTTTTGGTTACTCTAAATTACATTTTGAACGAATTTCCATTAAGAAAGATGGTCTGTCTCTTTGCCATGTGCTAAGCATAAGTCTGATCCATCCCTTATGTACTTTTTTCCCCTCAATTGGGATCAATTAACTTCAAATACTGTGGCCACCAGATGTTATAAGAGTTCAGCAAGTATATGTACTCTTCTGAATTTTCTGATGGACATCCACATTATGTTAAAATTTTCTTACCTCTTATTTTTGTGTTGACAGAAGTCCAGTTCTTGCTAATATCTTTTGTTTGTTTTATTTTAGTAAGTGTTCTAAATGTTTTTAAATTTTACTTGTCTGAGTCATAGCACAATACAGATAGAAGAGTGGCTTTCTCTATAGCTATAGAACTTTTGATTCATATAGTTGAATTACTATTACACTCATTTTCTTATTCTTCTATATTGCTGTTCCTTTTACTGCTTCATTATGCAGGAATTGCAAGTTTGCTTTGCTTGATAGTTATGAATAAATCATTGATTCTTTACATGCTACAGGTAAAAGGGGAAATCATTTCCAAATACTTGCCATTAAAATAATTCTTAAAGATATTTACATTCGTTTTTCTTAAAACATAAGCACATTTTTTTTGTCAGTTATTTTTCTTCAGAATTGTCTCTGAGCACAAACAGATACAAAAGGTCAGGATCTTATTTTAATTTATTCATAATTTCATTCCAACAAAAATTGTTTTCAAAATTGATTTCTGAAATGTTCATTAAAATTAGTGCCCTTTGGGACTTACCTTAGTCAGTTTTAATTGCTTAAATAATTACGTACTGCATTAAGATTCTTCTTAGGTTACAAGCTACATTCAAAGTAGATCTTTAAAGTTAAAAAAAAAAAAGACTAACTCAATAGTCATTAAATGTTTAATACATGACAACTGCCTGTAGCTACTCTTCTGAATTTTACATTTTCCTTTGAGTCAATAGATTTGGCATAATGCTATATGGCATTTGTTCAGTCAAATTGTAATTTTTATGATAATGACAATAGCATTTCTCTAAAGAATTCCATATTTTACACAAAGCCAATTTGTGTTAAGGGAATTCAAGCTTATAATATAAATCATTTATATTTAATATAAATATTTATCTAAATTAGAACAATGAATCAGTACATTTAAAGTGTTACCTGTGCTATGCATTTCTAAATTTGTACCTTGAAAATTCTCTTTATTAAAAAATCTTGGAACAATGCCAAATTTTAAATTCTGTTGCATTAGAATAAGATTTGAAGGGATTTTTTTCCTACTACAAAAGAAATGCACAAGTTGCAGAACTCTGTTAAATCAACCTTTCAAACATATCAAGATCAAGTGGTGACTGCCCTAATAGGACAAAATAATAACCTAACTGAGATCTGTGCTTCTGGAACTTTTCCACAGAGATGCCTTATAAAGAAGTAGAGAGTGAACTCATATTTAGGAAAATGAGAAATGTAATCTCAATTTCTTTAAAATCTATGGTTTTTTTAAAAAAATATATGTTCTAGACTATTTTGTCTCCATATTTGTTTTAATATAAGAATAAATTACACTCCATCAAGTAAAATTGGTTCACTAGGAAGTGGTACCATTTTTATCCTGTGGATTTTTTCTCTTACAAGGCACAGTGAGGTATTATGCTAGAATTTAAGAAACACGGTACTGCAGTTGGGATAGCTTATAAGATTGGGTGTTGACTTAGTTTACAGATGTTTTACTTTAGTTAGTATTAAAATTAGTTTATCTTTTTCCAAATGCAGAAAAAATTGGAGGAAAATAACCCAGAAATGTTCTTTATGACATAGGAAAAGTAATTTGGGATTAGCAAATTGTGGTAAATCAGATGGATGATAATCAAAGTTCATTTTTTTATAAACTCTGTTGCACGTACTTAACTGCTCTAAATTTGGGGGACTGGTAGTTTGTATTTTTAAGCACTCATTTAGAATTTTAAAACAATTGATTTGAAAAGTTTTATTTTTCATTTTAGGCCAGACATCACAGAGACCTTCAACAGCATATTTACCACTTTCCATCTCTGTTAAAAGAAGCACCAGCTGCCATTCCTTCTCTCACCCTCCATCAAGAAGTACAAGTGCCCGATCATTATCTAGAGCTGCTTCTGAAATTTCAGAAATTGAATATATTGATATTACTGACCACAACGAGCCTTCCTTAGACAACATTGTGGATCAACAAACCTTAGAAAATTTGGAAAAAGAATTAAGTGTGCTGAGAAATTCTGCAGGTAATGCTATGTTTTCACTGTAGACAATGTTAAGTCTGCCTTCTGCCTGATTCTTCATATTGTGTTCCAAGAAAACAACTAGCAAACAAAAAAGCCTTTCCCTTTCTCTCTTCGAAGCATCAATTTTTGTGTCTGCTTTCTTGGATATCCCCCAAGGTCACCCTGAAAATGTTATGTGTGGATGCCAGTCACACCAGAGATAGTCTCCCTTAGGCTACATAATGCACAGTTAAATTATATTGCATAAGAACCTTCATGTGGACCAAAAAATTTTTTTTTCTTCTTTCTACAAAACCACTGAGTGGTTAATGTCTGTAGCTTTATGAAAGCTGCTGTCCAACACCTGGTTGGAGAATTTAGCTGTTAGATCTTTTAAAGCAGTGTTTCTCAGGCTTCAATGTGTACACAGACCCTCTAGGGATCTTGTTAAAATGCAGATTCTGACTCAGGATATCTATGGTGGGGCCCAAGATTCTGCATATCTAACAAGTACCCAGTTGACACCAATACTGCTGGTTGGCAAGCCGGTTTGAGGAGAGATTATACTTGTGCATTCTATTTCCTGAACCCCAATGGATGTAGTCCGATAAATCATAACCATATTCTTGAATTTATAAAGATCTGGTTCAGTAGCAAAACATTAGGAGAAATAATCTTAATTTTCACCAGAAAGTTGTTTATGCAGTTTTATGGGAATCAGCTACAAATCTAAGAGGCAGGCCAGAAACTTTTCAGGGACCTGTAGATTCTACATATGGCTCCTTCTTTAGTTTTGTTTGTTGTTACTGTTTTAGTGATATTCACCTTGGAATAATGACTTTGCTGTTTTCCTAAAAAGAATACACCTTGATTTCGAAAGAGTTAATCAATAC
>NW_006435762.1:709519-734026 GCF_000325575.1 Pteropus alecto | reverse complement strand
CAAAATCCCCACAAAAACCTTAGTACTTAAAACAACCATTATTTTAACACTCGATGAACATCATTTTAAGCAGCTCTACTTATATCATAAATATACATATAAGAATTTATAGTTAGAAAGATGAAAAGATTGAAGAGAATAGAGTGATAATTTTATAAAAACCGATTTATGTTCTTTTTTTAAAGTTATATATTTATTTACCCAATTTAACAAAAAATTGAAATGAAATTAAAGGAGATTGTACATTTCAGATAAGTACTTTTTTACCACAAAAATATTAAATTGCCTTTTTGTAGACAACAACAACAACAACAACAACAAAACAACAATGGAGTATTGGCAATTTTATAGGGTCCAACCTGTAGTTTTTAAAAGTTAAGGAAAAGGTAAAGAGAAACAGTAAGCAACTGAGGCCATTTAAAACTATATGATTTTGTTTTAGACAGTAATAATTAGATCCCTATAATAAAAGATGAGAACTAATTTATTTCTTACTTTTTTAACCACGTGTCATTATAGAATACATTCCTGTTACAGTGCTGTTATTTTTTTGTTTGTTTTTTCAAGGTTTCTATTTATTTCTTAATGAAAATTCATATAGATTAAATAATCAATACCAACATTTTTACTATGACTTCACAATTTTAAGCTTTTTAAGAAATTCTTCTCTGGAATCAAAATAATGATTGTGGCATTCTTGAGAATGTCTATGTTTTGTCGTTATGGTCGATTGGCAAATTAGCTAGATTAATTTAGTGGATCACAATTCTTTTCCTTTGCACTTAGCAGATATTTCTCCACTGTCTTCTGTCCCTGAATATGGTGCTAGCTAGTGCCTTAGCACAGGTTTTCCATTTAGCTTTTGTTTAGTTGAATTTGATTTTCAAATGCTTTTTTTCCCCCCACATAGGGCTCATGGTAACTCTATTACTTGAGTTCTTTCATGTTTGAGAATGCCTTCTCCCTTTATATTTGAATGGTAAGTTGTCTGATGGTAATTTCCTTGGGTCATTTCCCTCTTAAACCTTGTACATACTGATTCATTGTTTTATGGATCTGAATTCTGCTCTGAAGAAGTTTGAGGTTACCTTGATTTTTTTTACTTTACCCTCTTTCTTGTATGTGTCAGGCTTCTTTCCTCACTGGATGTTTGAAAAAAAATTTCATTTCTTTGAAATTCAGTAACTGGATTAGAATTGTGTTTCAGTTTCAATAATTCAACATTTCTTAGAACACAGGGTTCTCTGTTTGCAAAATAAGTTCCTCTTTATTTTCAGATAAATTTTCTGCTATTATATATTTAAATTGCTTTTCTGTTCCATTTGATTTTCTCTTGCTGAGAAACCTATTTTGTTTATGTTGGATCTTCTTTGTACAATGCTTTTACTTATATTTTCTTCAACTATTTATCCAGTTTTTATTTTCCTTTGAATTTACTGGGATTCTCTCAAGCATGTCTTATATGTCAAAATCTCAATTTTCAGCTGGTTTTAGTTTATTCTTTATTGATTGACTCAATAAATTAGCTCTCTAGATGTATTGCTTTGACTTTCTTTGGTAATTTTTTACTTTGATATAATTTCAAACTTACAGAAAATTTGCAAGAATGCAAAAATGGTACAAGGAACTTCTGTATATGCTTTACCCAGTTTACCACCTATTTGTCTTTTGCCCTACTTGAATATATGTATACACACACAGAACACTTTTTTTCTGAGCCATTTGAGAGGAAGCTATAAACATCATGACTTTTTAACAATAAAAAAAATGTGCATTTTCCACAAATAAGGACATTCTCTTACACAATCACAGTATAATGATCAAATTAGGAAATTTAACATTGATAATAATATGATTCTCTAATTCACAATTTATATCTAATTTTTAAAAATTATCTCATTATAGCTTGTGTTTTTCTGGTACAGAATTTAATACAGAAACAGGTTAGCATTTAATTTTTTCCTATATAATGTCTGATATGTTGTCTGATCTTTGAGATTGATTTTACTCTTTTTAAGAAATGTTTGTATTATTTCTTTTGTAACCCACGGACTTATGAAGAATTTTCTTACAGTCTTTATTTGTTTTCTACCAGACTGGTCTTTCATTTAATCATTCTTGGCATGCTTTGGATTCTTGGATTCTGGTTTGTTTGTTTGCATAGCTAGTAACATCATTTCCTTGTATCTTACTTACTCATACTTATTGTGGGTGCCTTTGCTCATATCCTCTGTCTTTTCTGATATAAGGAGGCTACATCCTCCCTGGAATGCTTTCAACCTGTACTGAGATCTGTCAGTCTTCTCTCTGGAGCTACATTTGTGGGTTAGGTATTGTACTCTTCTGTAGCCTGCTAATTCAAAGGCATGGAGAAGGTAGAAAGACTATGGAGCTCAGCCTCCTTTGTTGGAGGATCTGGGCTTTCTCGTCTTTTTCTGGATTTTATTAAATGGCAAACTTTCTTGAACCTAGTTTCAAGTGTGTTCTGTCCTTGTGGGGACACCTGCAGGTTTGCAATTTTCTTGCATCTGCTAAGATCTTACGGTGAGTATTTTAGGGGCTTTAAAAAATATTTCAAATGTTTTCTCCTTACTTCTCCTTCACCTACTTTTCTACAAATTGGTGTGGTATTGGTGAGACTTGTCGGTACTGACTCTCCTTTTCCTATTACTAGTTTGGTATGCATATTGGGCAGGAACTGGGGAGAGGGTAGACAGTAGCACCCAGCTACACCTCAGTGAATCTTCTGTGTAATTTTTTGGTTGTCCCTTGTCTAAGTTTATTATGTGAACTGTATCCCTTTCTTTGATTCCTCTTATGATTTTATTATATTTTTATTTTTCTGTTTTTTCTATTCATTTTGTGGGAGGTTGTGGGAAGAGAGTTTATGATCTGTCTTTACCCATCTACCATTTGTTTGCTTTACTCTAAATTACTAAAAATTACATGTAAATATCTTTGGAGTTAATTCTCACGCTAAAAATAAATTCTAAAATGAAGCATGGATCTAAAATGATAACCATACAGTTATCATTTTAATCAGAAAATGAAGGGTTTCTTACTCTGATGTTTCATTATTTATAAATGAAATATAGTACTTACAAACAGTAGTCTTTTTGTAGGTTTGTTTCTAACCACTGAGCTTTTTCTTTGCCTTTACCACTTTTATTCTTACATGCTTCATTTTCACCCTGTGTCTCTCATTTTCTCATACACCAACACCAGTATTTTCACCAGAATACATAACTTTTCATATATAATAGCAAGCACACACTGCGTAGTCCATGAACTGCCAGAGCTTTTCTGCTGGTCCAGGAGCAGAAGGCAGTCATTCACACACACTTGACTCAGAAACGGCTCTCTTTCTTTTTGGGAAGATTGGCTTTGAATGAGTGCACAGCTTTGAGACACTTACCTGAAGCTGAGGAAGGAAGAGGACAGCACATCAGCTCAATCACCCCAAACGTCAGTGAGGTGACAGATGCTGTAGTGAAATCAGGCCGTATTCTAGAAAATTCACTGATTCTGCACAAGGCTTTTATATTCTGTTTAGCGTCAACGAGCAGAAAAATTCCACCCACATTTCGTTATTTATGATGCAATCTGGAAAAACTCTTCATGAGATTCGGTCTCATACAGACACAGTTACACAGTTCGACTCTTATACAAATGTAAATGTGTTCACATCCCTGTGAAAGCTGCATTTTTGTGAGCAGCAAACCTTCTGGCTCGTTTTTTGTTAACTCTAGGATGCATCCACTTCCTCTAAGTGTTATGGAAAATAACCTTGCCAAGGAGCTGAGAGAAGAAAAAGTAGAAAATAACTACATTAAGTAAAATGTTTCTCCTTTGATTCAGATTGCTGTGGCTGATATTAGAGCCATTTCAGAAGTAGGCAAGGTGGACACAGCAGGGAATGTGTGTGTGCAGACACAGCTTACTGCTGAATCAGGACAGATGGGGCAACAGAGCAGAGTGGTCGAAAGCCAGGCTCTGGGGTGGGACGTCATGATGGGGGAGGACTAGTTTTGAAACAAAATCACCACTTGCTAGCTTTGTGACACTGGGAAAATTATTTTTTTAATTTTACTTTACATCGGTTATATGTATGAAAGATGGGTATAATAATAGGCCCTATAATAAAATTGTCCAATGATTGAATTCAAGTATGTATTATATTATAGTTATGAAAATTTATTTCTCTCTACAATAAGAAATTTGGATGTCATTTTAAGAGCCCTGGCAAGCCATTGAGGGTTTGAAGCAAGGAGGCGCGTACACACACACACACAATCAGCAGTGCCTAGCATGTAATAAGTCCTGAAAAGACTCTTATGTAAGGAACCAGTGGGTGGTGCTTTCTGCATATAGTAAGGATCTCTTGGCACGTCTAATTTTTGTCAAAAACATCTAAAAGTTGTTTTCATTCTCAATCTGTTTTCTTCTAGATCACTTGGAGGATTATAGTTAACAGTGTCTTATGCCATATTATTATTCCCTCCACAAATGTCTTTATAAATAACACTATAGTCATTTACTTAATAAGCTCAACATATCAGAATAACATGTCAGTTTTTACATGTTGATATAACCTGAAGAAATTTGGAAAATATCAGAAGACATGCATTATTAGAAAGTATCAGTAAAGCATGTACCTTTTTAGTAGTTAAAAGTGATTCATTTGTTTCAAACTCATTCTGATTTATGAATTAAGAGTTTTTGTGGTCCTTAAATTCCCATGACAATTTTCTGTTTGTATAAGTTCAAAGTAGTTAACTAAGCCAAACAATTAAAGAAAGTACTTTTTCTTAAACAAGAAAGTAAAAACGTACTAGCAGATGTAGCCAACTGTCTGTGAAGTAACGTAGTGAATCAGCGGCTTCCTAAGTAATTGGAGGCTCCGTTCATTGGTTGACCATCAAGTAAGATATTAAATTGTAGAAGGTCTACTTGGGATTTATAGTTAGCAAATTAACTAGATAACCCTTGTAAAGACAATCAGATTATTATGGGTACAATGATAATATTTTTGCTTTAGGGCATCTTTGAATTTCAGAATAAAATTGAGTGCTATATACAAAGTGAAAGTCAATGTATTAAAAAAATTCTGATAAAAGAATATGAAACCATTCAATGAGTAATAATAATTGCTTTTCATTTTTATATGTAGTGTCGCGCCATTTGATCTTCATAGCTACTCTTGGAAGTGGGTGGGACAGGCACTATTTTAAATGACCCTTTGTGGATACAGTAACTGAGGGTATGGCTGATGTGACTGCCTATGGTCCCTCCCTGGGTGTTTAGGAGCCCAGGCACAAACCCAGGCACGTCTGCACTGCATTCCTTTGTCTTATCACCATATCACAATGCCACTTAAATAATTTGAAACCTTAACTTCAAATCAATATTGTGACCACTCAAGAAGAGGGTGTGGGCAGAATGAAGGTAAAAGGAAGAAGGTATGGAGGGATAAACAAGGCAAGATACAGTGGCAGAGAGGAAGAGAGATGGAGGGAAAGGAAAACAGGAGGCTGCAGAGCTGGGAACGGGGTTACAGGTTACAGGGAGAGTGTCCTCATTGTCTTACCATCCTAAACGTTGGATGTTGTTTGTAGGTGTCACTGTTGGGGCTGATTGGAGTTCGGTGTCACCCCAACGGCAGCGGGGGAGGATGAGGGATAATGATGGTGCAGACCAGTAATTAGCATTTTTCCTCGGTTCTTCCTCAGATGATGCAATGAAGAATCACAGATCATTGAAATTGAATAGTTTTATTGAAAATATATTTTAGAAAGACAAAGAATACTTCAAGGAGGCACACGGAGAAAGACAAAGTATGCCCCAAGGAAGCACATGGTCTCAGCTCTATAAGCAACAGAAAGGGGCCAGAATATCTACAAAAGGCCAAAAAGGCCATCAAAAAGAGAGAGAACCTAGAGGGGCAAAAGGGGCAAAAGGGGGAGCCTAGAAAGACAAAAAGGGGGAGAACCCAGAAGGAAAAAGGACCCCCAGAGATGGGAATATCTGCCTTATATTTGGGCCATGATGGGTGGTTCCAAAGGTATTCCTAGATGATTGGCAAGTGAGGTCATCTTAACTGACACTTGATTGACACTAGGCAATAACTGCCTAGTTCACATGTGCAGACCCAGAATTCTACTACCATTGTGGTGTTCTTTGGGCAGTCTCTAGGCTAGGCCCTTTTTCCTTTGTTTCCCCTTATCACTCGTGTCTGACCAGCTACCTAACATTGGTATGCTTGTTAGTCCTTTAGAAGTTTTTGTTGTTTTTATTTTGGGTTCCTTATTGGAAAATAGTCTATCTGCTTTGTTTCCATTCTTTGAAATTTTTAACTTTTTAATGTTTTTAAGCTTTTAATGTTTCTTTGGTCCTTCCTTTTTCTTTCCTTCATTTCTTTTATTCATATAATTGTTTATTTCTATGTGAATAAAGTTATATGTATGTGTTTTAAATGACATGAGTTTTAGGAATACAACCTAGAAGTTTATATTTAGTCAATTTTGGCCCTTTGTCTAATTCTTTAATATTGTATTTAAGAGATTCTTCAATGATCAGAGAACATACACTCTTACTCTAGGGATAGATAAGGTTTAACTTCAATTCATTTGTCAACAATCAGCTGACTTGACAGTTGTAAAGTAAAATTTTCAGTATAAATATCAATCTAGTTTTCCCTGGTTCTGTATTAGAAAATCAGGAGACTTGGGTTTTTGTAAAATTACCTTTTTTCGGTTTAACACTAAGCTGTAAGCAGTTTTATTTTTCTCTGCCTTGAAAATCAAGTGATGCAACCTTTGTTCCTATTAACTTGACAAGGTATTCTGAAATATAATTATCAAAGTGAATAATTTTACAAAAGCAGGCCCATTTATTTGTACAATCTGTATTAGTGCTATGCTCATTCAGTTAGGACTCAAATGCCTAACAGAGGTTAAATAGCTCTTCTGATGGTATTGTTTAGATCTAAGCATCATTATTGAGTTTTAGTCTTGTAATCCTACCAAGTCCATATAATTGGGGCATATAAAGGTACTTTGCATACCTGTCTTATTTACCTTATGGAAAACTAGGAAGAAGCTGGAAACTAGAGAATTAGATTCTAGAACATAGTGATTTATAATATTGATGAGCTAAAAGAACTCAGGTCTAGTTCCAGCTCTTTGATGACGTGGTTGTGTGATTTTTCAACAAGTTACCAATCCCCTGTGGGTCCTTAATTTCCTAATCTCCAACAAGTGGGGATGGAACAAAAAATTTAGCTAGGGTATCTTTTGTTTTTCTCAAAATTAATCTTAAATAGAAATCCAAATGTAAACAAGACCAAGAAAAGCCCCTCCAGATTGCTTTGGGGTGATGAAAACAGGAGCCTCTTCCTTAAGCCACTTGAATTTCTCTACATGTCATAATTTGAAAGTCATTGGGTTAGATAAGGGCACTTCCAGTTGTAAATGTATTGAAGTCTATCTTGCAGCAGAAATAATCTGTTATTTTCAGTAGGGAAATCAAAAACTTTAATACTACCCCCCTCCCCCCGCCCCCCGCCACACACAATTTTTCTCTTCAGCCAAGTGTATAATACATTGTAGTTTGGTATTTGGTCATTCTGATCGAGAGGATGTTTACTTGGGGCTTTCATAAAAGTGAAGAGAGGACTAGCACCCAGTAATTTAACAGTTTCAAAAGTCATCATAGTATAAACTTACGTACAGGTTAGATGGCTCTTAAAACTTTATCAATGACGAAAAGCAGGCATTATGGACTTTCTAATATAGCAATCATTTATTTCCATACTTGACTTTTGGTATTTTATATAAAGATATGTTTGCTTATACATTTGCTTATTTAACTTGCACTGTTTGTCCCTTAGGCTGAATCAAGGCCAGCTTCTTGAAAAAGGAGAAGAAGTTTTAAGGCTTCCCCCTTTCACATACAAATGGTTATTATATGCCCCCAAAAGCAAGGAAGCTAGAAAAATCAAGGGCAGCTCTGCCAAGACTAAGCTTTGCCTCAGACTGTGTGGGGGTAAAACTTTTATATCTTAGAAGACAAAATGAGATAATAAAGCGTTTAGCATTTCAGGCAAGTTAAGGAGTTGCACAATATTCTAGCTTTAAAGAGGATCCCTTGATTTTCTTGGTAATTCTGTGAATTCTCAGGACATTTGACACTTTTCTTAACTATGATTTATATTGAAAATCTATATGGCTGTGTGAAATAAGTCTGACAGAGAATCTAAGAAAGCCGAACTCACAGAAACAGAGACTAGAATGGTGTTTGCTGCCAGGGGCTAGGGGCTAGGGAGAATGGAGAGATGTTGGTCAAAGAGTACAAATTTCCTGATGTAAGGTGAATAAGTTCTGAAGATTTAATATACGGCATGGTGATGATAGTTAATGATACTGTATTACGTACTAGAAAGTTCCTAAGAGAGTAGATCTTAAATATTCTTATCACACAAAAAAGAAACGACAATTATGCGATGTGATGCAGGTGTTAGCTAACACTGTCGTGGTTATCATTTTGTAATATATAAGTATTTCACATCAACACATTGTACACTTTAAACAATGTTACGTGTCAATTATTTCTCAATTAAGCTGAAAAAATAAAATTGAGGAATTTGCTTAAAAAGTCAATATGATTTAAATGACTTGATACCCAAGCCCTAATTTAGAACCTCAAGTCAGGCTTACCTCATATTCCGCCCACCCCACAAACATTAGAAAATTGAGAAGTAATGAAAAATCCATACTGATCCTCTTTATACTACATACAGTTTACTTGGGATAAACTTTCAGATCCATATGCTGTGTATTGTTTTCTTGAATTTACATGTTGACAATGCATGATATAAAATATTTCAGATCCTTCAGAAAAACTTTGCAGCCTAACCTTGGAAGAGCCACCAGTCTTCAACAAGCATTCGTTGAACATAAGTCAAACTACCCTTAAGACCTTACATGTAGAAGACCCCTGTGGAATTGAGGAACTGAGGTAGGTAAGCCTACTTATATGAAAAGATAGTGCATAGTAACAATTTTAAGAAGTCCTATCTAGTTCTCTTTATTATATATTGTCCTCATTGTATACTTTATATGGCTATTCTTTTTAAAATGTTTGAGTCCTTCGTTGATCTATTATCAGGATTTAGCAGAGCGCTTATAAAGGTGTTACTTTATTGTGAAGAGATAATTCTCTGCTACAAAACAAACATGGGTCAAAAATGAAAAAAAAGAACATTAGAAATTTAATAATCTCTCAACATTTCTTCTTATATTGAAAAACAATTGCCTTACTTCCATTAATTGACCTAATAAATTCTGGTACATTACATTAATGTGAATAAAGTTTTTAGAATAGAATATTGAGAAGCTTCTTTTTTGAAATCTAGTCCAGGCTGTTAATTATAACATATTTTAATATGTTATCATTTCATCCTTTCTTCACATAAGGTAAGAACATTAAGACATAGTGATTAATTTATAAGGAACATAGGTTATACTAGTAAATGCTTAAGAAACATAGTTTATCGCGCCACTCTATTCTTGACATACTGGAATTCCTTGAAAAAGGAGGAAGGTTTTTCTAGAAAAACTAAGAAAATGTAAAATAACACCTTCTTGAATTGTAAATTCCTTTGATTGGTTTGACATCTAATGTTGCAGTAAAAGGGAGTCAAGATCTGTTACTGTGCCTTTCTGAAAGAGGAGAGCACTTAGCTGTGGCTCTTGGATTTTGCATTTCTAACATCACTTAACCTTTTTTTTTTTTTAAAGGGATCAATGTAAAGTTGCTATTTTCCCCCTAAAGTCATTAAAAGCAAAGTAACACCACATAGTATCACCATCATTTCATAAGAGAAAGGACATTTAATACTAAACATGTAAGGGGAAAGTAGTAAAAGAATAAAACATAGTTCTTTAAAAATATCATAAAAAAGTCATTACCTTGTTCTTATTTTCTCTTCTTTTCTTGGACCATTTAAAATTTTTAAATCACATATCTGCACTGGTCCATAGATCAGGGGTTAGGCACTGCTGATTTAGCCCGTATTGGGCATAACGAAGAATCCAAAGAACAGTTATATCCACCACAGGGTGAAGTGTTTTACATTATTTAGTGCATACATAGGCTGGCCATCTAGATATCTTAGACCAAAAAGTCTGAATTGTGCAGGCTCCTCTATGTTACCTCACCCTACCTCTTTTTTCAAACCTCAGACACCTACACACTAGACCCTCCAACACAGCTTCCTTTCCACAATAAAATGCAACAAAATAAAATAACTAAATAATTGTTGTCATTAATTTTGGTTTTGGCATATCTTGACTGGCTATCCACATAGTCCTAATTTACTGTACACAAAAGAGGTGATTTATCTGGCAGTCTATTCATTGAGATTCTATTAAACAGCCAATGTAATGATGAATATCCTTAATGATGACCCTGAGGCTCTGCAAGTTTCTGAAGTGCCTTCTGAATCATCAGTGAAAGACAGAACCGGAGACCATAAAACCTTTTCTCCTTGGTACCACTGTGGCTTTATTTCTTGGGAGAGGGAGAATGATGAGAATTTCTCATTAAAAGGAGGCTTGGTTATTGGGCACATTGAAAATTACAGCCCTATTCTGAGACATACCCCTCTCATCTGCCTGCCTCTGGTGATTTCGACGCATATAGTATTGATCAGAAGATAGATGAAGAGTTGAAACCTGGTTCTGTATATTGTATATTGATCTTTTAATGTATTTCCAGCTCTTCTGAAAAAGATACTGAAATTCAGTCTTTGCTGACACTTTCTGAGAGCAGCACAGACGAGGAGGAAGAAGATTTTCTTGACAAGCAACATGTCATCACACTACCATGGTCACAGAGTACCTAGGAATCATTTGTTCATTGCTTTTTCCGTTTTGTACCTAGAGTAAACAGAAAAAAGTAACAACTGTAAGAATGAATCAAGTAATTACTTGGCCAGGTGATGGAAATTTTCATTATTAATGCCTCTGATATTTCAAGGTTTGCAGACTAATAAAAGTTAGTAAAATTATGAGTATAAGGGCTTTTTCTTCTAAATGATATATTGTATGTCAAACACTAGTCTATATTGCAGACCATATAAGTAAAATTTGGTGAATTTAAAAAAATAGAAATTATAACTCTGTCTCTAGAAACTGTCATAGGTTCTATAAACATGATTATACTTAAAGTAATATTTAATTGTTAAATTATATTTTAAATAATTATGTCATCAATAAGATGTATATTGGATGGCCAACTCATACTTGGCAATATCATTAATTGCACCTGGAATCTATTTTTTTCTTTGGTAATTACATTATTTTTTTCTTTTAGTGTTTTGACATTTGTAGAAGTTCTGATAACTTCAAAAGTTGCTGCTAGAAGAAAGAGGACTCAAAATAAAGCAGACATAATACTTACTCTCTGTTCTAGTAAAACACAGAAAAGACCCCCAAAGCATCTTATTTTGAGTGGGTGGGTGTGATGGTTAATGTTATGTGTCAACTTGGCTAGGCTATGGTACCCAGATATTTAATCAAACGTTATTCTAGTTGTTTCTGCAAAAGAAGTTTTTAGATGAAAATAACATTTAAACTAATAGACTTTGAGTCAAGCAGATTCCCCTTCATAATGTGAACGAGTCTCATCCAATTAGTTTGAAAGCCTTAGGAAAAAAAGACTGAGGTCCTCCAAAGAAGAGGAAATTCTGCCTTCACACTGCGTTTTGGCTCAAATTGTGGCATCAACCCTTTCCTGGGTCTCCAGACTGCCAGCTTGCCATGTAGATTTTGGACTTACTAGCCTTCACTTGAAGGATTGTTGTGTGTTAGCCAAAGAAAATAACAGATACAAATTATTTTGCTAGTCTTGGGTAGTGGTAGATCCTAGAGTGTTCAAGGTTTTACATGATCTTATAATTCAGGGGCTTAAAAAAGGACAGAAGAAGACATAGAGGAGATAGTTTTATGGATGTCATCTTGTGACTTCTTAGGACAGTTTCCCCTTAAGTAGTTTGTTGACTTATTAGAAAAAACATCCCTGCTGATTGGTTTGCCATTACCACAGTATAGTCGTATCTCAGGGTTCAAATCTTTTGTTTTTTCTCTGATTCTGGATGGTCACTAAGCTCTTATACAAGATAAATGGCTGTTTAGTGTAAATTTATCTTTGATACTTTTTCCCTGGCATCAATAAATTGTACTGGCATTCACACACATCAGCAACTGACAGGATAGAAAATGAAGAGAACTGTAGCCATTTCTATGTCTTTTAATATAAAAATGCCCTTTATTAAAAGTGATTAACAAAAATGAACAATAAACAATCAGGAAAGCCAATTATACTATCAGAATAAAATTTTTGAAAGAAATGAGTATCTTAAAATTAAGAGTGTGACTCCTCAGTAATTTTCACTGTCCTCAGCACTTCCTCTTATCAACAATCCCATAGAGAACAGTGAGTCATCCTTGAATCTTCATCATTTTTCTCAAAAGCCCTTCTGGCATTTTGTCCTGAGGCTGCTAGCTTTCTGAATTTTAGTATCTATAGTTAAAATGGGGATTGCCTGTTCATCTGTTAAGATAGGAAAATAAGTTCTTTTTCGTTTTAGCATGTCTACTCAGGTTTAATGTTCTTGACTCTCCCTACTCTCCTTTGCTTTAAGACAAGATCTTCCTCATATTTCTGATGAAGAAGAAAAATGTTCCTCTGTGTGCAATTTATAAAACTCCTGTGTTTTCCTCAGACAAAGCGAAAGGAGACATTGTTCTACTCTCATTAAGGATGTAGAACCACTACTATTCTGTCTACTCAGTCATAGCTTGAGTCTTTTATGAACTAGCTCAGGAAAGATTTTTTAAGATTCCATTGCCTTTTACAATACAAGAATTTGGAAATAAAAATTAAGCCAATAACTAGTTGTCATCAGTGCATTTCTGGCCAGAATTTGAGATGAGGAGTGTACCACTGACTTTGTCATTGGACTCCCAATATGTGATTGAAATTAAACATGAGGGTCCTCTGTGGCAGAGCATATCAGACTCCCTTCTGCCTTTATTTGCTTCCTATAACCACACATTTAGAAAAGTTTCTTAATTCCCTTGTCATTAGTCTAATGAGGAAATAAAAACTAAATAAGATTAGAGCCTTTGCCTGAAGCAGTAGCAATGTGTTCTCTCATTTTGAAGCTGAACATGCTGTTTAAAGCATGTACTTAGTTCTGACTGTGGGATTGAGTTACAGGCATTCCAGAAGAATCACAACCATATTCCTAATACTTGAATTAGTGCATGTGCCTCATGCAACTATTAGGCAAATGATCATGTGATTTTACATGCATGTTAGGATTTAGTAGTTTATATCAGACTTGCTTAGTGGTATAATAGCCATGTGAAATTCTTTAATTTTACAATTAAAGTACAATTGAAGTACAATTGATGTAAACAAATTGACATTAAATTATATTTGATAGTTTTAATATGATATTTGATTTTTGTTGAAGTCATTCACACCTAGTGCGTTAAGAGCGTGTCACACAACACAAGCCCGTGGAGTACACTACCCTTAAGACCACTTAATGCTGTGCCTTATCTGTGAGGTAGACATAAACCTTTTCTTGAACAAACAGATGTTACAACTTGTTTCTATCTCTGTAATCAGGCACTCATATTTTAAACAATGCCTTGAGTCAGAAAAAAAGTTTTCTTTGTCCCTATGATTCAATCGTTGGAAAGATCTTGAAGAAGGCTTATCTTACCATGATGTTAGCCACATACAATTTCTTATCTCTAAGGTCTAAAACTGTACCTACTCAATGAGATTTTCTAATTTCTATCTAAATCAATTCTCCCTATTCCTTTTCCTTTATTCTTTCTTATAGCATCCTACTTTTTTCTTTATGATACCTATAATTATTAACTTATTTGTATAATTTTTAATGTATGTTTTCCAGTTAGACTATACATTTCAATAAAGCATGGATTATGCCCATTTTGTTTACTACTATACACCAGCTTATTACTAGCTTATGCCTAGCATAGACTAGATGGTTATTAGTAATGAATGAATGACTGTGCAGGATCCAACTGATAAGCCATCTCTATCCCTAACTTTTCTCAAGGGGAGACAGTATGATACATGTAGTGGGAGAAACACAGGTTATCAGGTTACACTATTGACTAGCTTCCAGATCACTTATTTGAATGTTTCTTAATCATTCAATGGAGATAAAGATACTAACTTTACTTAGCTTAAATGAATGTTGTGAAAATCAAATGCAGTAATGAATATGAGAACACTTTGGGAACTAGAAAGTGCTCTGCCATGTTCATCATCTCTTTTTATGAGTTTAGGCTACAGTCATTAAATACACAGACAAATTAATGGATGGATCAATTACCGAATTTAGGATCAAGTTGACAAATGATCCACAAAAGTCATTCAATATCAAAAATAAAGAATGCTGTCAGTGAGTTGGACAATTAGATTGAATGATGTATAAAGCTAACATGTCGAAAGCTAAATATCTAAATTTATTAAAAATATTTTTGAAACATTATTCCTTATGTTTATAGATTTTTTTTGTAAAGGAAAAAGTTTTCCTTTTTTTTAAAATTAAAAATGTTTTTTAAAATTTATTTATTTAAATTAGTTTCAATTATACAGTATATTGGTTAGACATCTATATAGTTCATAAAATGATCCCCCCCAAATTGTTCCCTTCCACCCCTGGCCCTCTACCTAGCCAACGTATTATACTAACTGCCCCATTCTCCCAGCCCCCCAACCCCTCTCCCCTCTGTCCGTATGATTCACTTACATGTGTAATCTAAGGAACAAAAAGAACAAACTAATCAAAAACAGACTCACAAATATTGTGGACAATTTGGTGACAGATAATTTTTTTTTAATGGTGACATTAATGAAATCCAGCAAGTTTCAGGTGTAAAATTTAACAGTAAGGCATATATATATGTGTGTGTGTGTGTGTGTGTGTGTGTATATATTATATATATATTACCCCATCTACCCAGCCCCCTCTGGTAACCGCTAGTCTATAGTCCATGTCCATGAGTCTCTGTTTGTCCTGTTTGTTTTTTGCTTTATGTTTATATCACTTATATCTTTATATCTAACATATAAGTGATATCACGTGGTTTACAACTTTTTCTGTCTGGCTTATTTCACTAAGCATGATTATCTTGGGGTCCATCTATGTTGTTGCAAATGGTGGTATTTCATCTCTTCTTATGACTAATATTCCATTGTATATATGTACCACACCTTCTTTAGCCAATCATCTGTTGTAGGACACTTTGGTTGCTTCCATGTCCTGGCCACCATGAATAATGCTGCTATGAACATTGGTATGCAAATATCTTTTTGGATATGAGTTTTCAAGTCTTTGGGGTAAATACCCAGTAGAGGGATTGCTGGATCATATAATAGATCAATTCTTAGTTTTTTGAGGGACCTCCATTCTGTTTTCCATAGTGGCTGTACCGATTTGCAGTCCCACCAGCAGTATATGAGGGTTCTTTTTCCTCTGCATCCTCTCCAACATTTGTTATTATTTGTCCTGTTAATAACAGCTATTCTAACAGGTGTGAGATGGTATCTCATTATGTTTTTGATTTGCATTTCTCTAATAGCTAGAGATGATGAGCATCTTTTCATATGTTTGTTGGCCATTTGTATGTCTTCTTGGGAGAAGTGTTTGTTCAGGTCCTCTACCCATTTTTTGATTGGATTTTTGTTGTTGTTGTTGTTGTTGTTATTGAGTTGTATGAGTTCTTCGTATATTTTGGATATTAGGCCCTTATCAGAGGCATTGCTTGCAAAAATATTCTCCCATTCAGATAGTTGTCACTTGACCTTGTTGATGATTTCTTTTGCTGCGCGGCAGTTTTTTAGTTTGATGTAGTCCCATTAATTTATTTTTGCTTTTACTCCCCTTGCCTTTGAGGTCAAATTCATAAAATCCTCTTAAAGTCCAAGGTCCATGAGTTTAGTTTATTGGTTTATCATGTGTAAACTCAGAGTTTTTAAATATTAAAATTGCACTGGTACTTTATAAACACTCTGTGCATCATACTTTCAGAGATGAGATATTTTAAAAACATACTATTTGTATGTCCTCAAATCTGTTTTTATAGGATATTCTTTTTCAGCATAATTTCCATCCCTGGTTATTTATTACTAGCCACATTTTCATAAAACAATCTTTATTTCTTCAGAGTTTATCTGTGCCTGTAGTTTATCCCCCACCTAAAATCATAATTCTTTGTTAGTGACACCCTGATTGTTTTCTGGGTAAATGATTATGATGTTGCAAAAGGGATTATGAGTTTAGCTGGGAAATAACCAGCAGGCATAGATGAACTCTAAGGAAATAAAGATGTTCCTTTTTAATGCAAATGTCTCTCATAGGTAAGGAAAAGGAGTGGATATTCTTAATATTCTCCATAAAGTGACAGTTATGTTTAAAATGAAAAGAGTTGATTGATTGGGTTATCTTTGTGTTTCTTTTTTCAGATACATTTAATATACAATAATGATTATAGAAACATAGTTCTGAAAGGGTTCTCTATATGCTCTTATTTTTGACAGACAGAAGCAATATGTGTTTAGCTATCCAGAAAACAAATACGCATTATTCTAGACACACTTAGATTTCTAAGAGGGGAAATGTATTTTACCTTGATTTTACAATTAACTAACTCTTATATATTCAACATGTTAAGCATGAAAGAGAAGTTTAAATTTTGTTATAATTTCACATTTTTAGGTAATTGTCATATTTTATAGGATATTTTGTTGTTTATTAGAACAATGACAGAGTTCTTAAACAATTTCTATACTTAAAAAAAGAGAGCTACAAGTGCAGGCAGATGAACAGATGTATCTTTAATTTTTCAAAAGTAATCATCACATTTATTTTCTCCTCTGACCTATGCCATAGCTCTGTAAAAATAGCTTGTAAATAAAGCTATTGAACCATTTAGGATTTGGCTTAATTTTATATTACAGGGAACAGCAAACAACATTAGAATGACATAGAAGTTTATTTCTCTTCTATGTCAAGTCTGGTAGTAGGCAGTCAATAGCTGGAATGGCAACTACATGTTACTTATGTTGTTTCCATCCTCAAGGTCACCTTGTCATTCAAGATGATTGTAGATCTCTAGCCATCATGATCTGTGTTCAAGGCATCAAGAATGGGGAAAATGAGGAGAGCAAGATAGACACCTCCTAGCTGAGGTAGCTTCCTTTAAACCAGTCTTCCTATAAGTCTAACACGACACTTTTGCATGTGTCTTTTTGGCCAGAACTTAGCCACATCTAGATGAAAGGGAATTTGGAAATGTAGTCAATTAAGTGGGCACATTGTTGCTCAGAATAAAATTGGGGTTGTGTAACTAGGGAAGATGAGCAGAGTGGATTCTGAAAGCAACTTTCGTCTCTGTCACAGGCTATAATGTTATTTTCATTACTGATCCATAGCTGCTTGTTTTCAGAATATATAGATTTTGCAGTTAACATGGTATGAAATACAGGGTAGAAACCAACCTTTTGGGATTTAAATAAGTCAAATTTAAGAAAACACTACTACAGTTTTCTTTCTTTCTTTTTTTTTAATGTAAACTATATCTTTCAGTCTGAAAGACATACTCTGGTTACTTACACAAACAGAGAACTCATCATTATTCAGCTTCAAGTTTTCACCTTAGGACTTCCTGAAACAAGTTCCACGTCACTTTAAAATACAGTCTTTGGCCTGATGCCGAAATCCAATCTGCTTTGGCAAAGACTTTCAATGTGCTCTGTTAAAAATACTGTGATATGAAATGTTTGTTTAAAATGCATGTTTCAATATTAGGATATTTTGAAACCTATGACGATGGAAATTTTCACAAGACTACACAGAGAACAACTATAAAATAAGTTCTTACAGAAATATCCAATATTAGTATAACAGAGCCAGAGATTACAAATGGTCTCAGAGATAGAGCCTCATGGTTATGTTCTCTTAAATCCTTCATAGTCCACTTACGAAATGAGAAATTAATTACTTTTAAACTGAGTTCTGGAGACTCAGGGTTTCTTGATTTGGAGGAGGAGGATGAAGGGGGACGGAGTTGCTCAATAAAGCATCTATGCTTAGATATGTGGTTTGGTCTAGTTTATATTTTCAAGCCAGGCAGCATGGTTGCCTAAGGAGAACGCAGAGATGAGTCAGTCTCTTAACAATTGTTGCCAGGACCTAGTGAGAGCAAGTGGAGAGAAAGAAGGACAATTTGTTATAAAACATGGCCTCTGCATCTCAGCTGGCCCATGGCTATGATTTAAGGCAATTTTAAAAAGTGAAGTGGATCTAGTATGCCAGAGACTTCTCTGAAATGTCCTGAGGGAAGAAACTCAACGTCAAAGAGGTAAGGTTTGTAGGCCAGAGTTGTTAATGATGGAGTGGATGTGAGGAGGTGAACAGTAAAGGGAAGGGTATTAAGGGCTCAGGCACATCCGGACCACACTGACTGTATGGGAACAGTGTAGTCTCAGACAGCATCAATCTGAGTGCAGATGTTCTTAACAGATGTCCGCAACGCCATCCTCTCATATGCTATTTGAATATAAATATTATGTTATTCTTACAGAGCCATTGCTGGAAATGAGTAACCTGGAGCTTCATTCTAATTTTGTTCTCTAATGTCCTCATCACAGACACTTTTTAATTTCCAGGACTGATCTACTTGACGACTATGAAGAAAAATTTCACACCAAATTTCCTGTGGGGCAGAGTATTCTCTGGGGGTCCCAGAAGATTTTCAAAGCAATATTACAAGTGTGGCAGGTGCCTTCCCTTGTCTTGTCTAGCATCCAGGGCCAGATGATTCTGACGGGAGCTCAAGCCTGTCGCATATAGATTCCTCTTTATTGGTTCTTGAAATGCCTCTGTTTTCTTCTTTATTGAGGAAGAACTAAACTTCAACCAGATGCTTGTGATTAAAATAAGGGATAACGATAATAGAACTTTTACCAAGGATATGTCTTTTCCTGCTATCAGAAAATGCCAAGGTAAAAACAAGCCACTTATCTGCAAATAAACATTGCACTGGGGGTAAATGGTTTATTTTCCAAATTTGAAACAATTATACTTTGACAGCATCACTCTCAAGATTTTAGGTTTATTATAACATCATTAAAAACACATTTAGTTGGTATTAGTGAAACACAGTTCATTGCACTGTTATGTAAAAAGCAATTCTGACATGAAGCTAATCAAAAACAGTCTCAGTTTAATTTTCCATATTTCTAAAACAATATTTCTTACCTTCTCATGAATTAAAGTATTTGATTCACTGAAATTTTCCTCTTTAAACAAGAATGATGGACTACACTTATAATAAATGGCCAAATTTTCATTATATGAAATTTCCTGTTTTAGAATGTAGAAATACAAATGCATCTGTTTTATAATTAGAGAAATTATTTTACTTGATCCTATAATACCAGTTAGCATAAATGCTACCTCAGAAGACGAATAGTGTTTTTGTGTTTTCTTTATGGAATCCCAACTATACAAAGTTTAAATACAGGCTAATCATCTAATTTCTTGAAATAAATACCCTTTGGAATACCCACCACAGATTTGGTGGGAAGTTTGTTTATAAAGGAGATAGAATTCTCATTCCTTGCTCAATCCAAAAAATTCTTACTAGAGAGGGGACAGCATACTCTTATATCTTCCATTGAAAAATATATTTCTTTGACTCCATTCCCTTCACAATCATTTTTACTTCCTCCATAGTAAAATTCCTAAAAAGACATATCTATACACTACTTCCATTTCCTCAACTTTTGTCTTCTTTTTGACCCATGGAATTAGGTTCTTGTTTTCACCAGGACCATAAGGTTCAGTTCAATAGCGACCTCCATATTTCTCAGAGCTCGTATCAATCTCTCAGCATCATTGATTACTCTATCGTCCTTGAATCTGTTCTTCTCATATCCTTGAGGACACTAGTTATGATTTCCTTTTCATCTGCTGACTGCTCCTTCACAGTGTGGTGTGAAATTTCTTCTCCTTTTCCCAGATTCTGAATGCCAATGTGCTCAGGGCACAACGTTGTAACCTCATATATCTACACCCTATTCAATTTGAGACATATAATTTCACTTTAAAAATCACCCCCTTAACTTCAGAACAAAACTTTGGATCTTCCTTTGCAAACTGAGTCCTCTTTTGGTCTCCCCTGTTTTTTAAATGACAGTACTATTTACCTATTTGTTCAGGCCAAAGATGCTAGCAGTTACCTTTGAATCATATTTTCCACACAGGCTCATATTCATTCTACAGTAAGTCCTATCAACTCTATCTTAAAATATACCCTGAAAATCACCTCTTCTCATTGCCTGCACCACTCCCAATTCTTTCCTTTCACACTTTATCCAGTCTCTACTTCACAAAACATCAAGAATTATATTTTAAAAATGAAGATGAGATCATATACTTCCACAGTGCAGACTCCTCCATGGCCTCACATTACAGTTAGATCTAAAGCCAGAATTTCACAAAGATCACTATAGCTTCGTGTGATCAGGCCCCATTTAGTTCTATGGCTTCACTGCCTGCCTCTCTTGCTCATTGTGTCCAAGGTTGCTAAGCCAGTAAGTGAGGATGCTGGATTATAAATATAGGCCTTCTGATTCCAGAATATATATTTGCCAACACGTACAATACTTTCTTTCTACTTCTTCCCATTTCTGTGAACTTTAAAAGATAGTTTACTATTACTTTATAGAATAGATCTTAACTTCTTAACTTTAGGTGCTAGAATTGGATCTAGATTTTTGTTTGTTTTGTTTATTTACTCAAATATCTTAATAAAACTTTTTTATAGGTAAGTCATAGTTTCTTTGAAAAAAATTTAAATTTCCTAAATTGCTTTGAACCTAGTAGATATTTAATAGATCTTAGTTGGATAAAATATCAAAAGCAAAATCTAGATATATGATAATATTTATGCTCTTATCATTACAGTGGTCATTTTCTTCCAAAGGTGGAATGGTTTTTTTTCAAAGAACCATCTTTTTGTTGCATTTATTTTTTCTATTGTTATTTTTTTGTTTTCGATTTCATTTATTTCTACTCTAATGTTAATTATTTCTTTCCTTCTGTTGATTTAGGCCTTTGTTCTTCCTTTTTTAGGTTTTTTTTTTTTTTTTTTTAATGGATAAAAGGTGACTGATAGGTAGGTTAAAGCTAGTGTGGCCTTTTTGTCCTTGACTATAGTCTCAAATACCACTTAGATCATCAGCTTTTTTAGTATGTCTGCTCACAAAAAACAATTTTTTGAGGCATCTCATTTATATCAATAGCATTATCCACTTAATAAACATTTTCGACAATCTATTATGTTCTAGGCCCTGAAGTAAGCTTTAGGGTATAAATGAATAAAGTATGAATCCTGCCTCAAGGAATTTATGGTCTGATAGGAAGGATGAATAATTGCAGTAATGAATGCAAATGGTCCTTACCTCTGTGAGATTTGCACTAAGGAAGTCTTCACAGAAATGTTGAATTTGAGTCTTGAGAATGATTTAGGTTTGTCATCACAATCAGGATAGTTGGGTGGGGGATGAAAGGCATTCCTCGCAAAACTTATATGCTAGAAACATGCCACATGTAGAAGGCAATAATTGTCTTTTGAGATTTCTCCTTAATTATTCATTCTGTATTCAGGCAATTTACAGCTTGAAGATTCTGAATTTCCACATGCTAAAGTTATCTAAAGATTTGACATCAAAGATCAGTATATTCTTCTAAGCTCTAGGGACTTGACAATCTGTCCTAAAGGGACAGGAAACAATAGAATCTGTTTTTTAAGTTATAAATCAGGTAGTGATGACAGGATAGAAAACTGATATGTAGGGACAAGCTGAAGTCAGTGTCATTCAGCATAACAGTAATGTGCTTATTCGCCTTCTCAAATTCCTGGAAAAATGGTCATCACCAGGGACCTTTTGTAAAATGGGTAATGAGATCATGGCCTGTTTTCCTTTTTGATTTTGTGGAAGATGAGAAACATTAGCCGCACAGTTTATTGAGATATTTATCTCCTGCATTATCATATGCAAATTAGATTCAACACAGAGGTAACCTCAAGGTGGAGGGTATCAGGAGGCAAGGTTGTAACCCCTACCCAAGTCTCAGTCACAAGAATTCTACTTCTTTCTCTTCCCTATTACTCTTTTGTACAAAATTTTTCTCCACCAAAGATTTCTCATCTGAAATGTTGAAATAGACTGCTCTAATTCTAAGTACACTATAATGAGAAACGAGTCCTTCTTATGACTGTTATTTTAACTGATTGGAATGGCACTGTGTATATGTTTGGTGCAGCATAATGCACAAATCCATAAGATGGACTGCTGAGCACCTTGTTTAGGAAAAACTCAGCTTGGCCCAAAAGCTGAGTGGTTGTTCTGATGATGCACTTTTATTTTATCAACTTAAGCGCTAACTCTGTAGCCTCTAGTTCTGCCCAAAGTAGTTTAAGAGAAAACCTCTTAATGTGTGAAGTGACTTTACAACCAATTTTCATTCACTCATAGTCTTAAGAAGCTGGACAAATAAGATAAAATTTTAAAGTCTTTTTATTTCAATATCAGAGAATTTTTTCTACTTTTAGAGTATTTGAAGATGTTTTTGAAATGAACCTATAAAGATCAAAAGGGTCCAGGACCTAGACCAAAGACATCTTCCTTTGCTGGTAAAGGCACTGGGGGTCAGGAAAGCGGCTATCATTCAGTTATAGGTCAGGAGAGTGGTCCACCCTCACAGTGGACACACTGGAAATAAAAGAGAGGAGGAATTAGCTGAGCCCCTGCCTTCTGCCTAATATATAGGACAATAAATGGAGTAAGATCAAAGTAGAACCACAGCAAAAGAAGACTAAGGGTATTGAACAAATCATCAAAGTTCAGGAACAATGGGATACATGGAGACTTGGTCAGAAAATTTGTTGAAGTCCATTTCTTAGCTTGAGATCTCTGGAATATGGGGGAAAGGATCTCTGAAGAACTGTCAAGGAGTTTGTGAATCCTATGTAATATGTAAGCTTGCATGATTTTGTACTGTGTAGACAGTCCATGGCTTTCTTCAGAGTTTTGAAGGACTTCACATATGAAGAGTTTCAGGATTCCTCTATAGAACCCAAGGTTAGATTTTACTAAGGCCAAGGTGAATTTGATATTGAGATATCTAAATAACAAATTGCTTCCCAATAAAAGACAGGAAAGGACCCAGAGTATGTGTCGGAGTCAGCCTAACAGAAGGGTTAGCTGGCCCCTGCTTTGGTTGGACATAGAAGAAATTAGGTAAAGTGTAACTAACTCTGTCCTTATGGAAGGCTTCTTCCTCTAGCCCAAATTAGGGCAATTAACAAAAAGTGCCACTCTGGCTCCATCAGTGGAAATTTGCATGTTTCCTTGCCAGTGAGATTAGATGTCAAGGATAAGGGTGGTGAAAGATCACTCTCAAGTTTTAAATCGAGAAATGGTGCTGTCATGTACAGTAATATTATAATAAGTGACAAAATTTTTTAAAAATTTCATATGATTATATATTTAACTTAAGTCATAATATTTCCAAATATATACATATATATTTGTCAAGGTAAAACTATCTACTTCTCACCATTTAATGATTCTTTTAACTTCTATTATACTATAAAATTACATTAATTTGAGATTCATACTGTTTTTCTGTAGTTTGATATCGTTTAGAAATGATGTCTATCATATCTGCAGAACATCAAGACCTTTAGTACACCAGCTTATCAAAAATACATGGAATTAAGCAAATATAAATCAATTTACTTATGACAAATCTGAAAATAAAAACAGTAAAATATTTAATTGATTTGCATTGAAAGGTAATGTCTGATTAATTCACAGGCTTATTGAGAAACCAATCTAGTCCTGATGTGGAGATAATGGACTGCTAATTGCCATGCTTTTGAGCCTGTTAATATCTTGTTTCCCACCCACTATGTTCCCTCCTATTGGCATGTCTGCCAAGCAGATCGACCTAAGCTGTTGAATAGGTTAAAGTGCTTAAGGCATTAAAATCTCCAGCCAATTCACTCTCATCTACTGCTATTTTTTTTTTTTTTTTAGTCTTTCAAAAAAGAAATGTTGGAACAATTAGCTATCATAGAGAAATCACTCTCTTTTAATGTCACATAGTTTATATGTGGAACCATTATAATAAAGACATACAATTTGGATCATGGGGTTAGTTAAAAACACATTTAGCAATGCTCTAAGAGAAGGGAACTTACAAATCCTTGAGGACTATAAATATTTGAACCAAGAAAAACATGAAATAGTAATTTTAAGGCACATTTTGCCTGAATTTCAGGTTGACCAATGCGGTTATAAGGGATGTTTGCTCAAATCATACTT
>NW_006435762.1:707597-709462 GCF_000325575.1 Pteropus alecto | reverse complement strand
AGGTAAGAAGTAGAATTGACCCAAAAGATTAATTTTACTCAAACCAATGATTTTATAAAGAAAATTTGAGGGCCCAAAGGTTAAATGTCTTGCCCAAAGTCGTAGAGCTACTTAGGATCAGAGCTAAAACTCAATTTCAGGTCAGGATTCTCATACGGAATCTCTCCAGAATGTATGACTTACGGTTTCCTAGCTTGTCTCTCCTAGGAAAAATCTATTTTGTTCTTTATTCTGTTATTGAAAAAACATTTTTATTTTGGACCTTCTGCATTCTTAGCACTTCGCTGGGCATTTTGGACTTAGAAACCAATGAGCTCTTGGCTTCAAGGCATGGGCATGGAGTAAGGACTCTGAGGGGAAGGGCAGTTTTGGGGTAGAGAGAGTCTCTAATGATGAGAAGATGATTGTTAAGTCAAGAAGGAGAGGAAACCAAGACTCACTGCTGGATTATAATCACCTTTGCATAGGATTTAAACAATGTTCCCTTGGGGTAGCTGTACCCCAATGAACATATGGCTTGAATGGTGAATACAGGACTGAATTTCAGCCCCAATCACTCCCTGTACCTTAATTCTTATGTCAGGCACAATCTCCATAACATAAGCAGAAGATGTTCCATGATGAGAGACCATAACAGGAAAAACTTTTCCTAGACTTTTCATCTAGGAAGTTGTTATTTAAGAGGGGGTAGAACAATTCTTATACACTATTCCCACTCTTCCTCTTCCTAACTCTGTCTATAACTACTCAATCTAAGTGCCAGAAAGAGACCACACCTCACATTGCTTACAATATACTTTAATTTACATTAATTGTTGTTTTGTTTTGAGCTATGATAGTATAGTTATTACAGGTTTGGAATCCTGACTCTACCAATTGCTTATTAGCTATGTGAAGTAGGGCAAGTTAATTTTTTTGTCCTATAAAATGCAGACAAAACATGCAGTAGGAACCTCATGACATTCTTGTGAGGGCTAAAAGAGCAAGAGGAAAAATATTTAGTGCTTGAAAAGTGCTTGGCATATGGTAAGTCTTATATAAATGTTAGCCGTTATTATCTCATTGATTGATATAGTAATTCTATAATGTCAATAGTAGAATATAATTATCCCATTTAACATATGACCCATATATCACTTGAGATTTCAAAACCACTTAAGATATTATAAGATTGATAATGGATTGTGAAAGCTCAAAGCCCTTCTTAAAAATTTTTGCAAAATCCTCCTGGCTTACATTCTCATGGCTGCCTTAGCTCCTTCACTCTACTCTTAAGAATGATTTGCTCTTTCTCAGTGAGTCATCCCTCCTCCCTCCACATCTCCCATTATTTATCATCAACCATCAATATAAAGCTCTTCAGTGTAATAGGACAATTATTGAAATTTGAGGATTTTGATGAGGGATCAAACTGCATCTTACACAGCAAAAAATTTAAAATTGTATAGTAGGCCTTTCTCCTGCCCTGCCACAGAGATTTCTAATGCCTTTGACATCTCATGTTGTGTCCCCATACTCTCGCCATCTTGTCACCTCTCTCTCTTTTTCTCTCTCTGTCTCTCTCCCCTCTTATATCTTCTTTGATTTTTCTTTCTTTTCTCCTCCTCTCTTCAATGATAAGGACCAAATTACACTCATTTTCTTTTGCAAGGAAACTAAGCCTCCTCCCTCCTTTTTTCTTGACTTCTCTTCTGTTTTCAGGATTTTCTCTTCTATCCCAAATGTTTTATTGCAGACCTTTGTAAACAAAGGCAATTCTCTCCTTGGACCTAAACCAGCTGTCAAGAAAATGATTTTGTCTTTTGCATTACTAACACATGAGGAAACCCAAAGTTTCCTCATGGATTGCTGACAGACCCATGTGA
>NW_006435762.1:690250-707501 GCF_000325575.1 Pteropus alecto | reverse complement strand
GAACCTGACCTGAATTGCTTTGACTCAAATCCAGTACACTTTCTGTTGTCTTCTTATTTAAGGAATAGCTATGAGATACTTGAGTATCTTGTCTTTTGACATATTTATAGAATATAAGTTCAATTGAAGGCACTGCTAGAGATTAAAAGTTTCAAAGATGAATAAGACTTAGTCTCTGTCCTCAAAGTACTTAAAAATTTACTGAGGGCAGCAGGATTCTATATATGTTACAAAGAAAATGACCTTGCGTCAATGAGAGTAGTTCTGCTTCTCATAATGTTGCATTTTGGGCTAAAACTTTTGTTGAAGAAATAGTTTATGGTTAAAAAAAGGAAAAGGAAAGAATGAAAGAGAAGAATAGATAATTATCAACATAGATAGATTGGTGTAGAAGTCCAATGCTTTAGCATTATAATGCTTCCTTAATCAGACGTTGTGATATTTCATTAGTAATTTGATTCATTCCTCTTTAAAGAAACATGCATTTTTAAAAGAATTCAGAAGAATACAAAGAAATTAAAATTAACCTTACTTACCCTGCTCATTTATTTTGAACTCTTTGTCATATTTCCTTTCAGTTTTTGTCATAACATACATATGCCTATAGGAAGGGAAAATCTGAATATAATTGGTGCTATGAACTAAAATATGCCCCTCACAATTTGTATGGTGAAGCCTCAACCCCCAGTACTTCAGAATGTAATCTTAATTGGAGATAAAGTCTTCAAAGTGTGACTAAAATGAGACTGTTAGAATGGGGCCCTCATCCAATATGACTAGTGTCCTTATATGCAGAGAGTGAGCAGGCAGAGAGGAAAGGCCCTGTGAGGACACAGTAAGAAGGCAGCCATCTATAAGCCTCAGAAAAAGGCCTCAGGAGAACCGAACATTTCAATATCTTGATTTTGGACTTCTAGCCTCCAGAACTCTGAGGAAGTTAAATTCTGTCGTTTAAGCCACACAGTCTATGTTATTTTGTTATGGCATTCCTCACATACTAATTCAATTGGCATAAGGTTTTTTTCTCCCACGATTAATATTAGGTCTTAAGCATTTTACCATGTCAATAAAAATTCTTCATGAGATAATTGCTACTATAGGAAAACATAATTTAACTGTTCTCTTTTGTCAGATATTCAGCTTTTGTACCTGTTTGCAAAAGAACTTTCAAAGTTGAGAATCACTGAAACCATGGATCCCTTAAAATGGTCTGAGTAGGAAGCTAATGTGTTGATTATCTGGGGTAAAATAACATTGATACCCTATTTCAATTCAGCTTGGTAAAATAGGCATCACACTTTCCACTACAAACAATGTTGCTTGATTGCAGTGGTACCTCATTATTGCTGTGACAGTTAAAGGCCTGTCATGTGAATTTCCATTTTCAGTGTTTTAAAACATGGCTGAGATTTGATTTGAAATAAAACTCTGCAGAATCAACTTTTGCATTTTCTTTTCTAAGCCAATCATTTCCGAACTTTCATTGTGTCTTGGTTTGAATTTCATTAAAACGATAAAGGGGATTACTAGTAGGAGCTTACTGGTTTCAGATTTTATCTTTGGATCCTTTAATCTAACAGCTTTGATTTAAAATAGAATTTCATAGACCATTGCTTGATCATATTGATTAGTTCCGCATACTAAGAAGTTATTTTAAAACAAAACCACAGAGATATGAAATCCTCATAAAGTTTGAATATCTCTAATAGCTACTTCTCAGCTATTTAACCCACATGCCTATAATACTTCTTCCAAATCTGAGGCAAAGAGAACAATTGCCCATTCTCTCTTCTGGTACATTATTTAGTGAGGTCAAGCTTTTCCTAAAATAATTTGGAACTTTATAGTATGATAGGAAAACCACTGTATTGTTAATCAGGATTATAAATCAGGTTCAAGTCCTGCTTCTCTTATTAAGAAGCTGTGTACCCTTGGACACTTGGACCACTGGACCTCCAGTGACATTATTACCTTGGACTGATTACCTTTATGATGAAGGTAATGGTAACAGGAGCCCTCATCCCTCCCCACCCACCACAACTGTTAGGGACCAAATTCGACTGAACAGGCACAGGTGTTTCATAAATCACAAATGTCAATCATCACTATTACCTGGTGTGTAGATGAGAAGTATATTGACTTTTCAAACAGATAATACATACTTGGTGCTCTACTTACACAAAAATGATGTATGATATGAAAATGTTGTAAGGCCTTCCTAAAATACAGAGAACAAGAAATTTCCAAGTTAAAGACCTTAAGCATTTTCCATACCATCAAGAAATACCTCTCAAAAAGTTCATATTTCTATGTGTGGAGTTGCATATTTTGTCTGTTTTGAGTTTTTAAAAATCTCTCTTTAATGTATGGCTTAATAGAAGACAGCTGCTATCTCATATCTGCTACTGTATTCAATTTTTTCTTAAAATTAAATTTATTGGGGTGACATTGGTTAATAAAATTATATGGATTTCAAGTGTACAACTCAATAATTTGTCATATGTATATTGCATTGTGTGTTCACCACCCATAGTTAAATTTCCTTCTGTCACCATATTTTGACCCCTTTAACCCCTTTCTACTTCCTCCCCTCTTTCTCTCTGGTAATCACCATACTGTTGTCTCTGTCTATGAGTTTTTGTTGTTTGACTTGTTAGTTTGTTGCTTTCAGTTTTATATTCTACACATGAGTGAAATCATATGATTCTTGACTTTTTCCATCTGACTTATTTCACTTAGCTTGATATTCTCAAGATGCATGCATGATTGAATAAAGAAGATGTTGTACATACATACAATGAAATATTACTCAGCCATGAGAAAAGATGAAATACTACCATTTGTGAAAACATGGAGGAATAGATGTTTTTCTTCTAAACATTATTTAAAATGCAGAAATACAATAAGCAACAATTTGCATTTTGACTCCCACTGTTATTTTTATTTATTTAACTTATTTTTAGACCTTTTTTTGGAGGCTTAAAGAAAAGTTAGCCAGTTCCTCTATTTTAGCACAATTTACCTCATGTGCTCCTGATTCATTTATATCAGTAACCTATAATAAATGACCGATTGGTATAGTTTTGTTTATGTTTTAGAACTGAGAACATGCAGTCTTCTTCATTTTGTGTTATTAGTTAAAAACCATCAGTAAAGAGGCCTTTATAAATTAGTTTGAAATGGGAATTATTCTTTGACTTTTTAATCATTTAATACGAAATGAGTAACGAGATTTTTTTTTTTTTTTTTTTTTTTTTTTTTTTTTTGTTTTTTAGTATTTGTGAAAGGAAAGAAAGAAGGAACTTGTATTAATAAAAAAACTTCTTGGCTATAAAATTATTCGATCATTGAGTAGATCTAAAAATAACTGGTGTTATGGAAATACAAAATAGATTTCCTCTCTCAATCTACTCTTGCCAAACCCAACACTAGCCTATCACATTGACCTTGGACTATTATGTGAACCAAATATAGACTTAGATTGTGTTTCAGCTATTGCAATTTTGATCTATATTGTATTTTGAAATTTCTTTTTTAAATGAACCACCCTGGACCTACTGAATCAGCACCCTTAGGGATGAACTACAAAAATTTTGAGTACAGGGAATTCTGACACACAACAAAATTCGAGAACCGCTGAATTAGGCGACTCACTTATCCTTAAGCAGGCTAATGACTCCTACCTTTGGTCAAGTTTTTCTCTCTACCTAGGATATTCTCTCACACTCAACTTTGCATTTCCATTCTATCCATCTTCTAAGGTTTAATTCCAAAGCTATCTCTCCATGAAGTCTGATCCGAACTTTCTAGAATAAATGAGATAATTGTTAGTTGAGGTTCTTTACATTTTGCTTATACTTCTTTGTGGCACATACTCTGTCTTGTAGCAATTATTTGGGAGATGTCTTCCTTATCACTAGAACTAATTTGTAGGTTCTTTGGGAATAGAGTGCCCATACTCATTATTCCCATATATTCTCAAATATTGTGAATAACTCAATAAATATTTAAAAATGGAATACATTAAGACTTCAGAATCTAAGAGAAAATGATGCAAAAGAGAAAGAAGATTGATCTATATACTTATGTAATTATTTAGAGAAAGCAGATTTGAATTTAAGCCCAGAACATTTTGAGAATCTTTTACACTCTTCCTTAATTTCCAGCTCCAGTTTCAAAAACTGAGTCTCTTCAAAAGGCCTATAGAAATGAGGTGATGCTGAAGAGTCTGAATATTCTCTAGGAGTAAGTTTTCCAGATAAAAATATAGGACATATGATTAAATTTTAATTTCAAGTAAACAACAAGTGATTTTTAGTATAAGTATACCATAGGCATTATTTGGGGGAAATGTTTAATGTTTAAAATTCAAATTTAACTGGGTATACTGGGTTGAATTGTGTCTTTCCAAAATTCATGCCACCTGGGTCTTGTGAATGTGATCTTATTTGGAAATAGGTTTTTTGCAGATGTGATCAAGTTAAGATGAGGTCATATTGGATGGTGGGCCTTAAGTCCAACCACTGGGTTATTATAAAAAGAAACATAGACACAGAGAGCAAAGTCCATGTGAAGATAGAGGCAGAGACTGGAGTGATGCATCTACAAGATAAGGAATACCAAGCATTGTGGGCAAAGCACTAGAAGCTAAAAGAAACAAGTAAGGATTTTTTTCTAGAGTCTGCAGAGAGAGCATGGCCCGCTTGAAAACTTGATTTTAAACTTTTAGTCTCCAGAACCGTGAGGGAATAGGTTTCTGTTGTTTTAAGGCAACAATTTGTGTAATTTTGTTATGGGGTCCCAGAAAACTAATACACTGAGTGCTCTATATTTTTTTTAAATTAATTTTTATTATGGTAACTTTCGTTACCATTTGCCAAATGTGGAAACCCTGTGGAGGATCTCTTCAGTTTTTTAAGAATACTTATCATATTATCAAGTATTTCATGATAGTAGGATGTGTTGTGATTATAGCTATGTATTGGTAAAACAAATTATTTAATAGACCATAATTTCAATAGAATTTTGAATTGATTGTAGGAAAAGATGGATTTTTGATAAACCCTTTTCACATTAAACAAAAATTTTACATGACCATGCGCATGTCACAAATCTTTTATAAATTCTACTGCTAGCATTCCTCTACTCACTGTGAGAGGGAAGACAAAAGATTAAATTTCTTCGTGTGATTTCCTGGGTCAAAGGGCAAAGCAGAGGGCATCAGTGCCCCATTCATGTCCTCTTTGCTTAGTCAGAGGTCATGTGCGTACAATTCCCATACAACCTGATAGTTTACTGAGTCATTCTGCTTGAGAGTATTCTCTAGATGGTGTAGCTTGTTTTCTTGGCATTATTGGGCCAGATGAACTGGAAAGTTCATGCCCTTGCAGCGACCCTCAATCAACAAATGGTGAGTGTTGGTGGAAAAATCTGCTAACTTCAATTCTCAGTGGTACAAACCTCAGGTACATTTCACAGTCTCTCATGGTCCCCAACAACAGCGAGCCCCCATTGCCCATAGACATTAATGTTTTATTAACCCATCTCTCGTTGGCTTTCCTGTTTCCCCTCCCACTTCCCCACTCTTTTATGTGCTTCCTGAAATCACATACCAAACTATTTGTGTTTAAACCTTTATCTTAGTGTTTTTTTTTCTTTCTCTGCTTTTGAGAAAACCCAAACAAAACCAAAGTGAACACATATTTAAAAATTTTATATTTAAAAAAATATATTTTTAAATAGCTTTCCAAAAAGATGAATTCTGCATGAATTCTACATAACATTTACTTTCATTTTTTAAAATTCAAGTTAAAGACTTGCCCAAACTTCTGAATCTTGTGTAACAAAGATAATCCCTGTCTACCTGACAGGTATAGAGCACTTTTGAAGGTATATTATGTCATTAACGAATTTAGCAGCTGAAGTTTTAATGAATTGATCAAAATGCCAAACTCAAAAACCAGTTATGCTTTTGCCCAGTGGTTTTTAAAGCTTGTGATTCCATTCAGATATGTGTTTTTATCTCTGACTGGAAACCTGACAATTTTAAATGGGACCATTTAGACAAGACTCTTTCAACTTTATCTCTCAGTTCCTAAAACAACTATTATTTCATGAGTTTCATTTTTTTTTAACATTCCTCTTTTGAAATAGTCACAAGATCTATGTTAACAAATTTTTAATTGACTTTTAAAAGAAGTACACCACCTTCAAACTTAATAGATTAAGTACTCTTGATTTTCTTTTTCATTGCACAAAATATGTTTCAAGAATATTATAAATAACTTTTTACATTATCACATTAGGAAATCCCTGTGTCAATGACAATAAGGCAAGAAAAAGGAGGCCTTCTTGGGGTTAATAAAGCTTTTATACTAACTCTACTCACATTAACTGAAGCATGTAAAAAATCCATCCAACTGAAAGGAGAAAACATAGGGACAATTCTGATAAATTATTTCTGTAGACTAGATGTAACACTATTAAGACATTCCTCTTGAAGAAACTAAGATGTCTGGAGAAGGGTTATTATGTTTTGTTTTTTTTTAATTTGAATCTTGGCGAATTCTCAAATATTATAGGAAAATCAATGTCAATTTTCTAGAAAAAAATCCTTTAAATGGCTCTGTTTTTATCAAACAATGGATCCTGGGAATAATTTCTTCATTGTTGATCAACAAGATTTTTCTAAAATAGCCCATAAGAACTCTGGTACTTATATGGTACTTAATAGATTAAACTGCAAGACTTGTATCATGGACACAGATATTAACCTTGATCCAGCTTCATTAGTCCTAGAGATACAGAAAAGATTAATTCTTATGGAAAAATAATTACGACAAAGAGGTAAGGACAGAGAAACATCTAGATTGTGTATGTGTGTATGTGTGTGTGTGTATATATTTGTATATATCTTCTTAAGCCACTTCAGTCTGGGTAAAGATGATTTAGGTAAATATTGAGATGTCACTTGATTAGTAATTCAGTAGGACTGATTAGGATAATTGAAAAAAGAATAACATGTCAAGAGATAGAGAAATGATAATTCTTACTACTTATTTAATCCAACAATGTGCCTTGCCTTTGTAGAGTGCTTTAGGTAAATGAGTCTTGATAGTGTTAGCCCAGGATAGCTCTCTTATATTAAAAATGTCCTTATTTTAATTGTGGTAAAAGCAGTGTTATTAGAAATAATGGTGTGTAAAAAACCATAAAATATGTTCAAGGCTAAAGAAATTACTCTTAAAGAGATCAGATTCATGGTTGGAGGTGGAGTGGTTGGAGGTGGAGTGGGACAACTGGATGCAGGTGGTCAATGGTAGAAACTTCCAGGTATAAGATAAATATGTACTAGGGATGCAATGCACAGCGGGACGATGCTAGCTAACATTGTGCTATGGTGTATTTGAAAGTGGCCAAGAGACTGATTTTAAAATGTCTCATCACAAGGAAAAAACATTTTTTCTCTTTTTTTTCTATCTATATGAGATAATGGATGTTAACTAAATTTATTGTGCTAAGTCAAGACATTATGCTATCATTAAATTTATGTAATGCTGTATATTGGTTATATCTCAATAAAACCAAAGGGAAATTTTTTTTAAAAGAGTGAAAGATAAATTAAAAAGATAGAAAACAGACTTTAGTGAGCTGGAATGGTGGTCCAAAACCAATAAAACAAAAGTAATCATGATTAACTGTATTTGCCTACACACACTTTAAAAAAAAAAAAACTTAACCATTTCATAGCTGAGGCTAAGAGAAACTTGAAAATAGTGATTCATATAAAAACACGTAAAAATTCCAGTGATATTATTCGACTCCCTTGTTCCACATATGGCTGTCAAGGAAAATAATGGCATAAAAATTTTTCTTTGATAATGTTTTCCAAAATCAATATGGCTACATAACTGAGGCTTTTTATTTATTTCTTATGTAGAGACAAGGACTATATAACTTTTTATATCAAATGTTTAGACACATACTATAGTTTTTATATGCCAGTATTTTTTCTATAATTTACACACAGAAATATTAGAATGTAATTCTAATATATCAAGATATGATGATCATTATCTGTAATAACAGTTTAACTAAAAAATTTTGGAATATGATTCATTTTGACAACTTGTCAACAGCACATTAAAATAAGTTTTCCATATTATATATACTATCAAGGATACTTGTCAATCTGGGATTCCATTAAGTTAACTATGAATTTAATAGGCTGAAAGACACAGCATAATCTGGAAACAGCCAGATGATAAGAAGAATATGTATTCAACATTAGAAACTGTTCTTTCAAGTATGAGGAAGAGCATGTAGTAGAAAATGTGGGCAATAAATTCTCACAGTGTATATATGGTGACATAATTAAGCAATTAGAAGATAAATCACCAAGAGGCTCTCATTCTATACTAATTTTAAGTGCTGAATTGTGGTACGGACTGTGGAAATTCTTAACTCCTTAACAAGGAGAGCTCCTATCCATTTCATTTTTGTTTAATTCTATTCTGTAGATACATTTTTCATGAGTAATGTACAACTAGTGCCATCAGGCAATCTTTGGTTGAATGCTCTTCCTGCACCAAAAGAAAAGTATCGCTGGTATAAAATAGTGCATTGCATTAATTTCAATATCAGCAGTTTCTGCTCTTATACTGTATATCAATACCTGCTTGATGTTTTGGCATTCTCTTATAATGTCAGTAGTGAATGATACAGCTACGCTATGATTGTCTTCAAAGGGAGAGAATAATGATAGAAATTGTGTAACCTTAGGCAGGCTTGAAATGGCTCTTCTCATTTTGGAGCTATTTCATCAGCGATTCTTTTCCTTGGGTTAATCCAAAGGCATCGATGCGTTAACCTCAAAAAGTTATACTGAAAGCTATAATTTCCCTTCTTTTTAATTTCCCTTCTTTTTTTAAACCCCAGTACTCAATCACAACTTCTTTAAGTTTTTAAATAAGTTGTAAATGTTTCCTCTTTGTTAAGCCAGTGATTAAAATATTCTAGCAAATATCTTAAATCCTGATTCTTTACTAGCTTTTATAGTTAACAGTGTTAGCAAATAGGTGATACTAAAATCAAATTATTACTGAATGAATGAGAGTCATCTTACTGTACTTGGTATTGCCACCTTAGTAATTATCAAGTGTTGATAAGTTTGGCCTACGGATAAGGAAGGGTCTGCCTAAGTTATGTATTTACTTTAGAATCTCCTGCTTTAATCATAAACACAGAAGATATAAATCTCAAGCACCTATTTTATTAAAAGCTTTATAGATGATTTTAAATACAGCCAGGGTAGAATCATATCTAAGCAGTATCCCTAATGCTAGTAAACTCATGTATGTTGAACTATTTATGTAATAAATTGACTTCTTTTTATAAGATGATTAGACTTGTTTTAAATTTTCTGCTGGCTCCAGAAATTACATTTATGACTTTCACAATCAATGCAATATCTGAAACTTAATGAAAGAGAATTGAGTCCCTGTGTTAGTTTCCAGATTTTTATCTAGAACCTCAGGTAACTGGTTCCCAGTTTGCTCTAATGAGCTGTTCCATTTGTCATACCACGGACAAAAGGGACATTTGCAACAGTTAAAAAACTACCAATGGGAAGCCTACATTTATCATGACAGGTTTTAGAGACATCACTATGTGACTAATGTCGTGGAGAAAAATTTATAGTGGCCATAGTAACTTTAACAACAATGGGGTAAGAATATATTTGAGAATGGCTTAATGACATATCAAAAGTGTTGCACTGTGTGTGTATCATTTTTTTTACTGATTGCATACACTATGGAATCCCAAAATGACTTAATCTAGAAAGGGTAAAACTCCTGAACTTCAACATTAAGAGAAGACTTGAGTTTATGTAATGCCAGATGGTGTAAAATCCCATGACAGCTCTTAATTAGTTTATATTGGAAACCACTACTCTAGACTCTGGCATGTAGAGATGGCTTAAGACTTTCTTTAGGCCATTATAAAAATCAGATTTGGTGCATTTAAAGGCTATTATTGTTGCTTCAATTTTAATAGCATATACAATGATTTTGTAAATATGTTATCTAAGAAATCCCCAAAATGTTACTGTCAGAACAGATGGTATGACTCTGCCATATGAGAATTATTGTATCTACCAGGGAGAAAATTAATTTTATTAAATTTCAGTCTAATTAAGACTGATGTTGATTAAATGTATACTTTTGACAAAGCCACACATCTTGAATTTTCATCTAAAATACGATTTGAAAAATGGTTAGTTTGGCATGTCTTTTGTTTTCAGGTTACTAAGAACATTTATGTTTCTTCAGAAGATTCTTTATATTTTTTTTAGATAAGAAGGAAGTATCTCAGTTCAATTACTTAAAAGCACATTGACTAACATCAATTTCTTATTGCCCAGGTCAAAGTAAATTTGAATGATTTACATAAGAGTTAAAAATGAATTTACATTCAATGATATTGAAGTGACAAACTCAGCAAGAGCTGAAAAAAAAAAAAAAACAACTTCAGTTGGCCAGGGCATAGTGTCTGAAGCACATACTATAGAGATATAACAATGATTAAAATGAAGTAATAGTTGCCCCAAATAGTTTGCATTTATATCTACATTTACATAACATGCTATCCATAGACTATTATGCTCCATGGCTCACGAGTATTTAAAAGAAGTTTTCAGTTTTTTCAGTGAGGATATAGAGAAATAGAAAAGAACAGATTACCAAGCTATGGAAAATCTAACATCAAAAGCAACTTTATGCTTACTTCGGAGCAGATATAGAAGCAGATATTGTGGATGTCAAAAGTTTATATAAGTTTTAAAATTCTTCTTAAAAATATAAATTTGTAAATATAGAATTTGGCTGGCAAATGAAAATTTATTAGAATCAGAAAAGAAATCAAAACAAACTACAAGTTTTTAAAAGCTGACAAATATCACAACTGCCACAAATCCAGTGAAATGACATTTATTAACCTACATATATGTACATATATATGTATATGTATATGTGTATATACATATATACACACACACACACACACACATATATGTATGTAAATATATTTACACTATTTGGCATACTCTATGATTGCCTCTTCATATGACAATAATTTTTAAAAATATTGTTTTACAATATAGAGAAGAAAAAGAAAATTTATAATAGCTTGGTTAATCAAAATGTGTTTATTATAGTTTTCACATCTCATTATTGGTAATCCCACATCTGTAACTTCTATAGTTGATTGCTTTCAGGTTTCTTGTCCAGAACAAGCCCTCGAGGATCTCTAGGCCTATACTCTTCCTTGGAATGACTTCTGATTATACGGCTGGTCCAGCTCAGCCAGGTCCTTGTTGTCACTGACAAGTCTCTCAATACTATCACCTCCCCATCTTCACCTATTTTTTAGAGAGAAAGTTGCCATGAAGCAAGCAGCATCTAATTCCCATTCTTCTCCTTGGAGTCAAATATAGCATCTTGTTGTTCAAAGAGATCTGCAAGGGCAGGTTGTTGCTGGAGGTTGAGTAAAGTTAGTGCTAAAAGCTCACTGACCCTTCCTGTTATATAGGGCTTTAAAGAGTAATCCCCAGGAAGGCAAGAGTATCTCATACTTTGATGCTTGACCAAAGTCATTGCTTCCTCCCAGTGTTCCAGAAAGAGAATGCACTGAGCCTTGGGAAGTACCTATGCAAGGGAAGGGCCTGCATCTTCAGTTTCAGTAGCTCTTTGGGGAACTTGCCTCGAGTTAAACTCTGGTTCCCTTAAAATCCTTCCTACCTTAAGTAAGGATGCATCCTAGTGGCTCCATGAAGTCCAAACCAGCAGTTGAAATTGCAAAAAATGTTCAGATGAAAGAAATAAGTGCCAGAGGCTAGAGTGGAAACCAGTGAAGTCATTGTCTTTTTTCTGCTTCGGTGTAAACAGTTTTGGTTTTGACAGCTCTCTGGTTGGTTATTGCCATATCCTTTGTATTTGTTCCATTTCACACATCTCTCACTCTCAAATTCTGAGCCAGCTGTGAAATACACACAGGAGTCTAAAATCAAAACACCACATTTACTCTGCCAAATATTTTAGGGAAGCAACCATGAACTTGAGATCAAAATGTATCCTTTTCCATGAATTGATTCCCTCACACGTCATAGGTAGAGACCTAGAGAACTCAGGTCTCTATTCCACTCCTGAAAAGGCTACTCATAGTGTGGAGGAGTGAGCAATACGTGTGGCCTACAAAGAGACTGGATTCCAAGAGGAGGCTCACGTAGACTGGGCTTTTGTGGTTCTGTGCTCCAAGTGACAGTTTTGCTAATTAGAAAATCACTTCTCCTCTCCCAGGGAGAGGTAAATGAAGTCCTTCACAACAAGATCACAAGATCTTTTCCTAATACTCCTGAAATGAGGGGAAGATATAGGAGTGTGGTGATGGAAAGGATTCCCCTAGAGGGCAAAGCCCACGGAGGGTCGTAATTTATTAATTTTCTGCCTCCTCTGCAACAAACCACACATTCTAACTCATTGCCTGAACTCAGGTTCCCTTAAATCCTTCCTACCTTAAGTAAGGATAATTCATTGCCTGAATTAGTATGTGTGTGGCCTTGTCAGCAAAGACAGCTTGTTTCTCTTGATTTTTTCAGAGACTAGATGTGACAAAGCCTATTTCAGCTTTCCCTAGTCCTTACTTTTTAGAAGGGACACTCCTAGATTTCCAGAATGGGTTTTCTACTTTAACAAGGTAGTTGAAATGGAAAAAAGTCAGTAGGCCTCTGTAAGGCTCCTGCCCCTTCAGGGGTTGTCATGATGGAGCCACTATACTTAACTTTGGCAGCCACTGCTTTGAGGACAATGCTGGGAGCTGTTTAATGCTTCCTGTTGCCTACTCTGCTTTCAGACTGAGCCATGCTTTCATGAAGGAAAGCACAGGCCTTAATTCCCATAACCAATTTAGAAACCCCCAGTAGACTTTTCACAGCAGTATGTTCTGAAAATCACTTCAAAGGCTGTTCAGCTCACTGGCATCTTCCTTTCCATGTTCCATGTCCTGACCCCAACTTTTTCTGGTGTGAATTTCAATGAATGACCCTGCATCAGAGAAGGGATAACAGCTGACTAAGTTGATAATCTCATAACTACACAAAACCTTTTGCAATAAAACCATATATGTTATTTTTAGTTTTAAGAATAAATTTTATATATTTTATCTCATTCCATCTCCACAATCCTGTGAAGGGATTATTATTACCACAAATTTACTGATGATGAAACTATGGTTCTACTTGGTCAAAACTGCTTAAATTGCAAATGATGTTAACTGTAATTGAAAGAACAAATTTTATGTCTTCAAAAACCGTGATCTTTTCCCAATACTACCTAGACTTTTTATGCATGTGATATCCAAAAATTTGTATATGAAATGGCAATATACATGAGTAAGAATATTTATTGTACACTTCTTTATGGTAAAAAGTAGATTAAAAAACTAAATGTCTAGGAATAAGCTATTTCTAAACAAATTAAAGTACATATGCTTATGAGATTCTATAACATTACCAAAAAGTAGGATAGGTCTATATGAACCTAAACAGATAGATATTTAATAAAAAAGGAAATTACAGATCAGTATGTAAAATAACAAAATATCTGTTGAAACCATATGTCTGCTATAACAATGGACACATGTCATTATACATTTGTCCAAACTTGTAGAATGCACAATGTCAACAGTGAACCCTAATATAAATTATGGACCTTGGAGTACATGGAAGTCTCTATATAAACTGTTCAATTTTTCTGTGAACCTAAAACTGCTCAAAAATATAAAGTCTATTTTTTAAAAAAGTGAATGATTGTATAAAGTGGACAATATTCTAAAAAAGATTTATACATAAGTATTTGTCATTATTACCCTGGGATGTGTTATTCAGAAGGATTTGTCGTTGTTGTTGTTATTGTGTATGATTGGCCTTCACTTATTAGTATACTTCAAAATAGCTGTGAAGTAATTGGTGATTTCTATTTTTTAGAAAGTTTTATTTTTGAAACCTTTGAAGAGTATGACATTCTCCTCCCGATCTTATTGGCATCCTTCAGTTTGGAAGGCATCTATTTTCATATTAACTGGGGTGAGCATAGGCAAGAGTCTCTAGATGCCAACGTGGAGAGAGAAATTTTCTCAAGTAGCTGCATTATATTCAGGGCACAGGAAACTGTTTCTCATCTAAAATCTGAGGTCTTTATATAACTTTCAGTACTCTAGAATACTGTAATATGAGAATATAAAGAATAGGGTCTTTGCTCTGACAAAATTTCGGGCAATTTAATTGGATTCATAACATGATATTTGCATATCAGATGATATACAAAATTAAGATCAAACTTAATTCTGAGAAAGAGATATTTTCACATATAATCTCCCAAATTATAGTAGTTTTCCAAGTTGGTTCCCATTTCTTCAATGCATCTCTCAACCCCGAAAAAGTAACCATCACCTTCATAAGATTGAGAAAGTAGTGTAAAAACCACCTTTGTCCAGAAGATTACTTTGTCCTTTAAAATTTCAAGGGGTTTCTCCACAACCTCCTTTGGGGCCTTTTGCCCCAAATCAGCAGCTCTGACCTTATACACCTCATAGCAAAATGCACACACAAACTTACCTTTCCCATCGGGGACTTGTTTCCCACTCACAGGTTCTAACATGGTCCAGGGTCAATAATCAGACTGGTTTATTCAAGTATTCTAACTCCAACAGCTGGCAATAAATGAGCAAAGGAAAGCCATTATTTAAATGAAAGGTCAAAGTCATCAAGTCTTCAGTGTCAATAAAAGGAAGAAGAAATAAGTTTGTGTTCTTAACACCTCTTATAAATATTAGATGTGTGTCTAATTTTCAGTATTATAACGAAAAAATTTAAATTACATAGTGAATTTTTTCTTATGCTGATAATAAACTGATCACATTTTTAACATTTATTCATCTTTTAAGATTTAGCTTAGGCATCACAGCCAACGAAGAATTTAGTGCCCCTCATAAAGCCTTATAAATGTTTCCCTTATACATAATTTCAGTACAGGAATTTCACACTGTTTTACACCATCTTTCTGCCATGCTACCTTCCCCACTGACTTGTGAAAATATTTTAAAAATGCATATTTTACTATATTTATCTTTTTATCTCAAGATCTTACCAGATGGCTCAGAGGTATTGGATACCGAGTAAATGCATTGTTAAATGAATCTGTGAATGAATGAATAAACTAAATTTCCTAGTACCCCTTACTTTCATATGTCAAAAAATTCCGTGGTCTCTTCCTCTACGTTTTCCCTCCACAAAATTGTTTTTATGATAGTTCTACTGATCTCGCAGCGTTTAACTGCATTCTCTTTAATCTCAGTCAATTTTTTTTTCTATTATGATTTTTTCCCCTGCAATTTCAATTTGTCTTCTCTTTGTCCTTTAAGGTGCAATTTGGAAATTGTGACATTCTGGAGATTCCTGGGATCTAGAGTGCTAGTTTTTTATATTGAGCCATTCCACTGGTTATTATAACAATGAAATACATTGTCAATATTAATTGGTTTCTCTGGTAAGCTTCTGTTGTGTGATTCAATGTAGGAAAAGGAAATCATAAATCAATTGTAAATTTTCATAAATATTAATGAAAGAAATACGGGACACTTTTATGCTGAATTCCAACATTCATTTGTATCCCTTGCCACCTTGGATAGTAATAGCCTTTAGTGTGTATTTTCCGCTATTAGTCTGCTGCAGACTTGGTATTTGTTGGGCTCATTTCAATTTATTATTCAAATATAAATTGGAGCTGCCGAATTTTGCATGACTTATAGCTAATGTTCCAAATAATGTTTGCTTTCATTTTACTAAGCTACTGCACGAGGGGATTTTGTGTGACAGTGGAATGCAGAGCTCTGTCATTCATAGTAAAAGGAGAGATGTTTGATTCTGGCCTTTCTGAAAACCTTCAGTGTCAGTCACCAATGATCATTTCCCAACTTGCCAGGGTTATTTCAGCTTTGTTCTGATGTTTGCATCATCCCCTTGCATTAACAGAGTTGGGCCCCCAATATTCCAAGAGCTATTCTTTGGGGGAGGAGGAAAGTGATTTTATTATGTAGGGCAAAATGCGTCTGCCAATCTGTAATTTTGCTACTTCTTTTCAAAGATAGTTTATTCGCTATTCCCACTATTCTACCAGAAATGTATTTGTATATTTGCCATTTTACTTAACAAACAAAAATAAAATTGGTGCCATATGCAGTATAATGACAGGAGACAAGAAGTTAAAGCAAAGTAAAGCAAAGCAAAGCAAAACAAAACAAAACAAAACTGAGCACTTTGGGTCTAGCAGCAAACCTCCCTACTTTAGCACTTTTTTCTCTCTGCAAAATAACACTTGAAACTCAAAAAGCCAACTACACTGAGAGTTGTCACTTTTTGCTGTATAGAAATATAGTATTCCAGCCACAGATACTTTATCTTTGTCCTAGAAATAAAAAGTATGTTTTAAAGTTGAATAGGTAAAAATTTTAAAGGGGGGAAAATATGACAAGCATCATAATTTTTGTAGCAAAAAGAGAGACAGATCAAATCAGAAAAATATGACAAGCTAGAGAAAGTTTTGTGACTATGGCAACATATTCAATGTGACTTTACTATTCTGTCTGTATCAGCAATATATTTGAAAATGGATGCTTACTTTTCATTCTGCAGATCAAAATCATCTACTTCTTTTATATTGCTATATAAAATATACCAATGTGTTGATATATATATATCATATATATATATATGGCTTTATTTATATTTAAATATATATATATATATGGCTTTATTTATATTTAAATATTATATTTCTATTTCATAGGTATTGTTGACTGAAGAAACCCTTTATGTATATATTTGCAAATTTACTCAGGTCAGTAATTTATACTGAATTTGTGCTTCTCTTTGTAATTTTCTTCAGAAGCAAAAGAAGACCATGATATAGCTGTAGCTACGTAACAGAAGTATTATGAGATTCAAGACAAGGGGATTCAAGAGAGAATAAGAAAAACATAACTTATCAATGTTAGGTGTTATCTCAGAAAGACTTCTCCAAGACCTCCCTGTTAAGATGATTACTCTTTGATTAAGACTGATTTTCCCTTTGGGACTGATTTCCTCTTCCTTCCTCTGCCTCCTTCCAATCTTTCCTCCATTCCTTCCTCTCTCTTT
>NW_006435762.1:640547-690226 GCF_000325575.1 Pteropus alecto | reverse complement strand
CCTCCCTCCCTTCCTCCCTCCTCCCTTCTTTCCTTCCTTCCTTCCTCCTTTCCTTTCAGCAAATGTTTTTTTGAGCAGCTAGTACTAGTATATGGTAGCCACTGTGCAGGTTACTGATAAACACATGATCCCTAGCTTCATTTTAGTAGAATTTCCCAATGTGATTTATCATAAATCCAGAAGAGAACATTTAGAGAAAGACTAAGTAGTCTTTCCATGGCACTATCTATGGCAAAGTTGCTGTACTTGTATGTTAAAAATGCATATGGATGAAGGACATAAATAGACATACCTCAAATGGATATGAAATTCAAAACAAACTATTGAAATAATGTAATCAATAATACACAAAGAAAATGAAAACGCAAAACACCCCATTTCACACATATTAAGTTAGCAATACTATATATAAAATATTTATATATTCCAGTGAATATGAGAAATTATAAAATTATTTCAGTTTCCACGGTGGGCAGGAAAATAAGTAAATATCTTTTTACTAAAAATAGGTAATGTTTATGAAAGACAGTTCCCATTGTTATAATTCCATGCATTGAAATTTACCTTAAGGGGAAAAAGATCAAAAGAAAAATTGGTTAGATCTATCAATAAGTTCAATGAAGTTTCATTTATAATCCTAAAAAATTTTAATGTAGACCAAATGTCCATTATGGAGGAAAGGTTAGTCAATTATACTTTAACTAGATGGAATAATGTAGAGATGGAAAATGATGATTAGGAATATGTTTCTATTTAAAATGTTTATTTCTAAGTAAGAGAAAAACAGAATAAGTGTTATATTCACCTATAGAATTTTAGTATCCATGGACAGTACATGGAAAAATGAGAGACTGGCATCTTAGGATGGCAAGATTATAGATAATTTTAAAGAATGCTATAATTGCAGTTTTAGTGTACTTATGGGATATATAATGGGACCATATTTATGATCACAATCAGTCTTGAGGATTTAAGGATCAAACAAATGTGACTTTTTTTTCCATTTTCTTCAAGGTAAAGTTCACATTATAACAAAATAAAACCTTTTTATTGTACAGTTCTAATAGTTTTGAGAAAAGTATATAGTGTTGTAACCACAACCACAATCAAAAAAAATTTATCTCCCCAAATTCCACCATGCCCCTAATAGGCAACTACTACAAACCCCAGCTTGGTTTTTATTCCCCTATTGTTTTGTTATATGTGAAATTGTAGAATATGTAGCTTTCTGAATCTGGCTTATTTCACTCAGTTTAATGCATTTGAGATTTAAAAATGCTGTTGCATGCATCAGTAGTTCTTTCCCTCTTATTGCTGATTGGTTTCCCATTTATAAATGCACCATCATCATTTTATCCATTTCCCAGGAGAGGTACACTTGGGTTTGTTATAGTTTGCGACAATTACAAATAAAGTCACTTTATAAAATTTATGTACAAGTTTTCTTCTTTATATTTTAATTGATACTTTAATTGAGATAATATTGAATTCACATGTCTGTGTAAGGAATAATGCAGAGAGATCTTGAGTTTCCCCTAATGGAAACTTTTCGCAAAACTATGGTATAATAGCACAACTAATATGTTGGCAATGATTCTGAGTCTTATTTAAATCTTTTATTTTAGCAAGCAGTTATCTAGTTAGGTTTAGCTGGCAAGTGCGTGCCTATGGTGTGCACTGTCTTTCCAAAGACAGCATAATCTGTAGAGCCTTTGGCCATGTTGGTTTGATCTGCTTGGTTTATCTGTTGCCACTTGGGCTCCCATTAGTTCTTACTGGCTGCTTCCAGAGGTGGAAGGGCTTTCCCCAGGCCAGATCACTAGATGTCCTTGGATAGGTAAGAGGAATCTCTTGGACCTGGCTGCTTGATGTGACTGTGCCCTCTTGACTATTCCTACTCACCCCTTTATATATAGGTTTTGTGTGAAATTAGATTTTCATTTCACTTGGGTAAATACTAAGAAGATTGCTGAGTCATACGGTAAGTGCACACTTAACTTCATAAAAAACTACCAAAATATTTTCCAAAGTGATGTACCATTATTGCATTCCTACCAGAAATATATGAGAGTTCTAGAGATTCTGCATCCTTACCAGCACTTGATCCATTTTAGTTCAACAATTAGAATGTAAGGATAGTGGTCTCTCATTTTGGTTTTCATTTGCATTTCCCTACTTACTAATGATATTGAGCCTCATTTAAAGTGCTTTTTCACATCCTTCCATCTCCTTTGGTGAAAGTTCCATCCAGGTCTTTTACCCAATTTGTTTTCTTATTATTGACTTTTGAGAGTTCTTAACATATTTTGAATCCAAGCCCTTTATTGGTTTTTATCAGTGGTTTGCAATTATTTTCTCTGGTCTATGACTTATCTTTTTATTGTTTAACCTTGTGTTTTGAAGAGCAGATGTTTTAAATTTTGATAAAGTCCAATTATCAATTTGAATCATTTCTATGATCAGTTTTTATTTAATTTATATATAAGGTAAGATGCATAAAAGATTTTTTATTATTTTGCCTATGAATATGCAATTTTTCCCTCATCATTTGTTGAAGAATCTATTCCTTCTCAATTGAATTTCCTTGCATGTTTATTGATAATCAATTGAACATACATGTGTAAGTTTATTTCTATTTCTGAACTCTCCATTCAGTTCCATTGATCCACAGGTCTACCATAATTCCAACACAGAACTATGTTGACTGTTTCAATACATCTAGAAATTAGTTACTCTGAACTTCAAACTTTTTTTTCTTTCAAAGTTATTTTGGCTAGTTCAGTTCACTTTTTTACACATAAATTTTAAAATTATCTTGTCAATATCTACAGAAAGAAGCCTGTTGAGATATATAACGGTATGATCTGAGGACACAGCCCTAGTAGTCAAGGATTATTTTTCTGTTCCCTTCTCCCAGCTGTAGTGGTTCTTCATAATACTCTAAAGTTAACAGGCTTTTGCTGTCCTAACACCAGATGCTTGTGCTTTTTTTCATAGGAGGGATAGAAAAGAAGAGTCTGAGCAGGACTTTGTGCCTTTTCTATAGCACTGCTGATTTTTCCTTTCTAATAGCTGCATGATGAAGGTTTTCTCAGGCCTCATGTCCCTACCCAGTCTTTCTTCTGAGCATCATGTGAGGTATTTGAAGAATCTATGAGTAGGTGTGAATTCAGCTTCTGTCCATGGCTTCCACTCCCAGAGACTATATAGTTTCATTTCTGTCCACATTTGGCTTTTAGAAATGGGATAAAAATTTTTCCTGAATTATTCTTACTATTTTCTTTTTCTTTCTGGAAGCAGCTTTTCTCCTTAGATTGTAGGATAGTTGTTTGCTCTGAGACCTCAGCTCTCTGATAGGTTAAAGAAAGTTTTAAATTTTTTGATTGTCGGGCATTTTTGGTTGTTTTTGTTATAATATTTGAAACAAGACTCTTTATGCAGAAGTCACGAATCTTTCTGGTTTCTTCTAGAATATGGCAAAATGTTTGAGCAGAATTCCAACTTCATTTGCATGTGATTTTTTTGGATTAATCTGTCTAAACAAACTAATTTTAATCATGGACAAAATTATAGCCTCAAATACTGTATCCATAGCCCTATAAAACTAATAGTAGGAGTGAGTCATATCTAGCATTTTCAGTTGCTTTGGTCAGTTGTACATCACTATATGGTTGAAGTTAAATTTCCTATAGACAGTGTTAGAGAATACTACTATTGAGATTTATAGTGTTGAAAATTACTATATACTTAATCTCTCACATGTTAAACATTTGCATACATTATTTTTAATTGTTAACAACACCACTTTAAGGTAAGAGTTATGGGGCCCAACTCATACAAATGAGCAAACTCAGTCTAAGTAAGATTAAATTATATCCTCAGGTAATGGAAAAAGTAAGAGGCAGATTCATAATTTGACTACGGTCATGTGCTGCATAATGACATCTATGCATATACCACAGTATATGGTATATGATTATAATGGAAAATTCCTATCACCTATGACATCATAGCTTTGATGACATTATAGTACAACAAATTACTCACCTGTTGTAGTGATGCTGGTGTAAACAAACCTACCATGCTGCCAGTTGTATAAAAATATAACACATATAATTATGCATAGTATATAGTACTTGATAATAATAATAAACAACTGTTATTGGTTTATGCATTTACTATACTATACTTTTTATTGTTATTTTAAAATATACTCTTTCTACTTATTAAAAAAATAGTTCGCTGCAAAACAGCATGCCATGTTACGCCAGCAGCAGCCTCATATATCTCGTGTTTACTGCATCTCTTGATTGTATCATTTTCTCTTGTGCTTAATTGAATCTTGTGGTACAGTAACATGCTGTGCAGGCTTGTAGCCTAGGGGCAATAGGCTATACCACATCACCTAGGTGTGCAGTAGGTTATACCATCTAGATTTGTATAAGCACACTCTATGATGTCCACACAAGAATGAAATCTCTGAAAGACACATTTCTCAGAACATATCCCCATTGTTAAGTGGCACGTGACTGTTTAAGTTGAACTCCAGAACAAGTCCATTTTTGTTCTTTCAACTTCAAAGTTTGTGTAACCTCAGATTTCACTATATGATCATAGATTTATTGACCCTTGAAAGGCCCAGTAGATTTTAATTTGGGAGGCTAGATTTAAAACAAAACGAAACAAAACAAAAACAAGATGAAGAAGAGTAGCCATTTGGTCTTCCCTAATGTTAGAATTTCAAAAAGGGGAGAGGACAATTACAGTTCTGTAATAATCAGGTTTTATCTTAATGCTCGTCAGTTTTTTGTTCATAATAAAGCTTTATTTTTCAGCATCTCTGGCCGCACTTGGCCTATTTTCCATACTGGAATTTGTTTTAATTCTTAATCTTCAATCTGTTGAAATGTGAGAAATGATTCAATGTAGATTTGGTGATTTTACCAGTTTAAAAATAACTATAAATATATATATTTTAGTGAATAATCAGAATGCATTTACCATGAAGCTAATGAATATTAAACTGTAGGATTCTTCACTGACTCTTTCATTGGCTTAATTTTATATTTGTAATATTGTATTTTTAAAGTCCCCCCCCCCAACTGTATATATTTTAGGCTTCATAGAACTGGCTCCTTTATCGTTGGGCACAATCTTTAATCTACAGAGTTTAGATATTTTGCTACCAGTTTGGCTGGGAAAGGTTTGAAATATAGTCTTATTTTACTTCTGCTTGTCATAAAAATCTCACAGGAATCAGACTGGCCTTTAATTAAAAAGAAATAGTATTCCAACAGGCTATCATTTGCAACAACAAAGCATTTCTGTAAAATGACTTTCGGCAAATAAATGCAAAGATACCTTTCAGATAATTACTTATCTTTGTCCATTACTGAAAGCTTTGTGTTACAAAAATTAAGTAAAACATAAAGAAATATTTAGGTATATTATTTTGGTCAAGAAATAAGGTCAAGAAAATCATGTGAATATAGAGAAATGAAAATTATCAATAAGCTTTATTTTATATTTCTGAATAAATGTGGATGCAATAAAATATTTTTAGGTTTCATTTTTGCTGAAGGCTTTTCTTTATGACTGGTAACTTTGGGAAAATATGCTGTTCAATTGATCAAAACCTAATATAAAGGTATTTGTTACACCTTACCTTGAATAATTCTTCAGAAGTGCATTTTTGACAATTAAAAAGATAGTTATGATGTGCTATACTTTAATATATTGTTTGCAAGTGCAGTTCATTTCTGAATACAAATTAAAATTCTCCTAACTGTGTTAGATAAGAATCACCAACTTAAATTTCATATGCTGAATAAAAGGTGTCTGTTTTGAAAGTCAAAATCACTTTAGCTATTACGCGTTTTGAATGACGAGTTTCCTCTACATGGAAGATCATTGGTTCTATAATTTTAATGATGTTGACCATATTAATATGATTTTTGTGATTTGGTAAGCAAACATATTATTCTAGGTATTTGTGTTTACAAATCATCATAATATTTATTACACTCTTGGACTTGAGAATGAAAATGCAAAGGAGTGAAATAGAGAATTCATGAAACAAACATTCTGAATCAGAAAAACATATTGTTACTTTCATTATGTACTAGCAATAGATCTGTTTGTGGTACGTAATGAGAGTAATGGTGCCTCAAAGGAGAGGTCGAAGTGTAACTTGGGTATTTATATGACTTTATTTAGAATTTACTTTAATCAAAGAATTCAGTAAACAAGGTTACATCTTGCATCTTTAGTGACATCGTAGGTGGTAATGACTGATGAGTCATTGGTGATGAATATAAGTTTACAGCTAAAGGAACCACATTAATGCATTTGCCTTTGCCTGACAGGTGTATGAGTGTGTGTGTGTGTGTGTGTGTGTGTGCGTGGTGTGCTTCTCAGTCACTCAAATAGGAGTCTTTGTCTTACTGACTCGAAAGCGGGTTTCAGTTTCTAAGAAAAAAGCACATAAATTTGTGAATTATTTCCTTAATTAAGAAACTATATTTCAACAGAAAAGTTAGCCTAACATAACTATACTCAATCTTTTCTATGGGTGGTCTAATATTAGAGTAATATAAATCTCCAAATTCTTCAGCTGATTTCAAGGATAGTCCAATGAAAAAGCAAATCAATTATTTGTTGGCTTTATCTTCTCTATCCCTGAAGTTTTCAAGAGTAACATTCTTGTTACTTCACCCAGCTCAGCTATCAAGAATATCTGGCTAAATAAGTTAATATCCAGACTTTTGGCTACCTAGGTCTTAGATTTATCAAAAGCTCTCTCCAAAATATATGATTACTTTTGGGGAACAACACACTGCATATAAAATCATAGCTTCATGATGATTCTGAAAAAATAGTGATAGGTATACTTTCATGAAGCTACGTATTTTCTATTTGGAGAGTTATTTTTTTCCTAGTTTTTTTGATGGTGTTTTTTGGGACTATTCTGTCAAGAGAAAGGGGCTGTTCTGTTTAGGATAGACAGCTTCAAATGTTTACATAAAGTAAAAAAATATATATAGTAAATGAAAACCAAAACTTAAAAAAAAAAGTAGAAGATCCTTTCATAATAAGATAAAAACAGTTTTTTGACATAATAAGAAAACTCGTTTTGGCTTATAAAAGTATAAGTCCTGAAAAAAGCTACATTTGATAGTAAAAGGAAACTCTTTATAGGTCTATATATGGTTGCTAATATTGTGCCCTGATGGTTTTTCATCTAACAGGTGCATGGTGAACAGGAGCTTTCTTTAACATTTATTCTTTCCACTGAACCATTGGCTATTAAAGCAGAGGTGATGTAAGAAAACTGATCAGTGTTAAACATCAAGTCTGTTCTATTGCTCTCAGTGTATGCTGACAGTTTTCTCTATAGATCAAAGAAATCTTGAATTTCATATGAAATAGGAAATTATAAATAACAAAATATCTCCCTCCCACTCTTTTCCCCCTGCCCTTTGTAATACAAAATTTGGACAGCTTTGGTTCCTGTTTCCTGGGAAGTAATTCATAAACTCTTGGAATAAAGAATTTTGCTAGACTTTGTACCCAGTTCCTGAGAGGTAGCTTCTAAATCCTTGAAATTTCCTGAGTGCTTTGTTATTTATGGTGAGCTCCTTGGGCTATACCTGACAGTTCATGTTAATGAGATAATTCATGGTGGACCTTTAGGTAGTCTATGCTAACAAAATGACTCAGGATGAGAGCTGGCCACACTGGAAAGGCCAACCATGTGATTAGATAGTCCAGGCTTTGAGCCATGTGCTATCAGCCTGACTTATCTGGGGAGGAGTCAGGGGCTGGAGACTAAGTTTAGTCACGTGGCCAATGATTTAATTAGTTCTGTCTCCATAATAAAACGTCAATAAAATCCCTGGACACAGACTCAGGTGTTTTTCCTGGTTGACAATACTCTCTGCATGGTGTCATAAATCAGTGTGCCAGGTGGGTGATGTGTCTCTGGGGGCAATGGTACCTTCTTTTTTGAAACTTCTCAGACCTCATGCTGTGCATTTTTCCTTTTGCAGGTTCTGATTTCTATCCTTTTGCAGTAATAAAATTCTAATCATGAGTAAAAAGCTTTGCTGAGTTCTGTAAGTCTTTCTAGTGAATTATCAAACCTGAGTGGGTAATGAGAACACTGAATTTGCAGTCAGCTAGTTATAAGTGAAGGTGTCCTGGGGACTCCCCAGTTTGTATCTGGTGTCTAAAATAAGGGCAGTTTAATGGAGGATTGTGCCCTTAATTTGTAAAGTTTGATTGAATTGTGGGTGGCTGGTGTCAGAATTCATGGCATGTCCCAAACTCAATCTTGATGTAAGAATGCAAACTCATAAGCAAAGATACATTCAACAATATAGAGTTTTATATAGTCTATAAAACCTAATTAAATCATTTAATTAAAAAAATATAAAATTATAATATAAATCATACTTTGTTGGCATGCCTTAAATTAGAAATCAAAGGACTGGTTCTTATTCCAATATATTCTCCTCCATACAGCATTCAGAAATTTCATTTAAGTCAAGACTTTGTTATTGGCTAGCTGTTGATGACTGTTAATGTCTAAGGAACAGATGTGTTCTTTTTTAGCAGAAAGCTGGTCAAACTTCATAAAGAGTCTATTAGAAATTGAATGATAATTTAAAGTTGATAGATAAAATGTATATTAATTGAAAAGATAAGATATAAACAGCATTTTCTATTTAAGAGGTAGTGATAGTGCAGCATAAATCTGTTTGGATTTAAAATTAATAAGCAAATAGTGAAAAAAAACTATTAAATAGCCTTGGAAGTTTGGCAAAGTGAAGGGAAGTAAGTCAATGTAATGGCCAATACTTACAGCTTAGTAAATAAATTAGATGTTGAATTTTTATAAATAAGTACTTCCATCTGCCTTCTTATTGTTATTAAGGCTGAAATCCTATGAAGCATCTCCACAGGTTTAGTAATAGTGGATAATGTAAAACTCAGTGGGCTGATCATTAGGAGATATAAAATAGACCAATTCTAAAAAGACCTTTTTAAATTACTATGGTATAATCACTATCTAGCTCCTAAGTCCATCTTCTCAGTGAATGTGAAATGAAAATAATGATGGTTTCCACATAGTAAGGAGTCTTAGCAGATAATGGTGATAGAAAAGAATTGGCCGAGCACATCAAGAAAAAACAGAATCTGAGAATATGGTACTGAATTTTAGAGATGAGTTCTAAAATAATAATTAAAAGTGATTCTATGAGGATATGCTTTATATCTCAGGGTAAAATAATTGTACATTTAGATTGATTTATCAAAAATTTTACATGGTAAGACTTTAATAATTTTCTGATTTGCAAATGACATTTGTAACTATGCGAAACGATTATTTTTTTTCTCCCTTGAATGCGACATTACTACTATTACAGGTGGCTTAGTAAATAGGCATGATATTTTGGTTCCATGACTGCATATTACCTGCTGTTTTTTTTTTTTTTTTTTTTCCTTAGCTAGATTAGCTGATTTCAGGTTTTGGATTTAGGCTCCTTAAAATTAAGGTTGTACTCTATTTCTCTAACAGTACTGAAAGGTTTCTTCTCCTGTATGGATTAGTAAATTTGTGGAGGTAATTGGAGAGTCTAGAACCTTAGAGTTGGAATAGGTTTTAGAGATTTTTAGTTCATATGGTGTAACCATGTGGCCACTTTCTCTGCACATGGCTGACATGTGAACAGGGAGAGGTTCTGCTTGATGACACTTAACCAGTGATGCAGGAGAACGGACCGCTCCCCTCTTCTTCCTGACTTTTAACATTTTCATGTAAGCATATGATTCTTGGGGTCATTTTACAATTATGAGTGAAAAATGTAAGATAACCATAAAGATGGCTGAAGTAACCATTCCTGAAATTGCTTACCATAGGCTATCTTGTTATACAAGAAGTTTGTTTATGTAAGTAATCTGCTGCTTTCTAGGTAACGTCTTAAATGATATAATCTTCTCTTGTCCAGTGTAAATATCCTCAGCATTTAAAGTTTTTGATGCCACATGAATTCTAGATCCTGATAATATTAGTTAGGGTTCTCAGGAAAACCAGACCAGAAGTTTCATCATCTGCCATTTGTAAACTGGAATTCCGTGAAAGCCGGTGTTGTAATTCAAGTCCAAATCTGAGAGCCTGAGAACCTAGGGGGCCAATTTGTCATCTCTCTACAAAGGCCTGAGAGCAAGAGTGCTGATTCTGAGGGCAGGAGAAGATGAACATCTTAGCTCAAGCAGAGAGTAAATTTGCCCTTCCTCTGCCTTTTTGTTTTATTAACACCCTCAGCAGAGTCGGTTAAGCTCAGATGCACTGGGGAGGGGGGATTTTCTTTACTTAGTCTGCCAATTCAAATGTTAATGTCTTCTGGAAACACCCTCACAAACACATTCAGAAATAATATGTTACCACCTATCTGGGCAGTCCTTAGCCCAGTCAAGTTGACACATAAAATTAACTATCACACTGATTATTCTACTCCAGAGTCATACTGGTTATTCATTTCCCTTATGAAATCTGGTACCCAAAATTGGAGATTATACATTAGACAGGACTTGACCAGAGTTGCTTGATGAGATTTTTCTATTTTTACCAGTGCTCCATAAAATTACATTAGCAGTCTAACTGACACTAAGTTATTTGCTGTATATGTGGTTGTGAAGTGAAAAATAAACAAACAATAACACATCAGATATCCAGGATGCAACCCACTGTGAAGCTAGATATTTGTCATTCTACACCTTGTTTAAAATTCAAACAATACAAAGCAAAACTGAATAAAAAAGAGAGGGTCTCTTTATCACTATCACTCAAATATACACTCTTGAGAAGTAACAATTTATGGTAAATTATTTCAGACTTTATTCATTGCATTTGTTTTTATTAAGTGTTATATTAGTGGTAGGTATTTTTTGCTATCTTTCACTTCCAATATATATTGAAAATTTTTCCATGTTGATGATTGCTGCTAACAGATCTAGGCATATTTTCAATTGCTCTATATTATTCCATGACATAAGAATGTTTCCTAATACATTTAACTACTTCATTATTGAAGGATATTTTAATATTTTCTAATTAAAATGCTGAGGATATTTGCACTGGACAAGTGAAACATTGAACAATACTATCCATTTTCTTTGTGTACATGGATGGATTTTTTAAATAATAAATAAATAAAAGGAATAATGGGGGTCAAGGAATCTGTGTTTTTAAACTTCGGATATTTTATTAGTAATAGTTCAGTAAGAAAAACACAGCCACCACAAATGTTATGGAAATAAGGTGTTCCTTATAGTAATTACAGCCTATATGAATGTGAATTGAAATTTTATTTTATAGCTAGTCGAGATTTGTCCTTAAGGAAGATAAATTTTGTTAGCAATTTGACAGAGAATGTACATAGGAAATAATTTAAGGCGTTTTAAAAACAGAACTAGGATTTGATATATTAAAATTATTAAAATTATGAGGTTACATCAGACATATCACAATGGCTAGCTGTGACTAAAATATTGATTTTGAACAATAGACTATATAAAAATATATTGGGTAAATTAATTATGAACAAAAGCAGAGACTGGAATGCAGTGGTCATAACCAGGAAATGAAAAATATTCCAGTTTGGATGAAGCATTGATCGATTAGAGGAAAACAAGCTGAAGATGAGCTCATATTTTGAAGGATGAGGTAGAAAGCTAGTTCTGTTTTCAGGCATAAGTAGTAGGACTGCAGAATGGGTCATAGCAATGGAAACAAAAGGGCTGAAGCTAATTTGATATTATAGGGGTAGAATCTACAGAATTTATTATGTGAAAGAAATTACAGTGTGAAGGAAGAGTCATATTTTACTGTGCATCTACTGATGCAAATTTGCCACAGCCAACAGTAGTTAGCCTATAAATGAACATCTTAAAAGATAAACCATTGCCTTCTGTTTATAAGTCTATAGGCGCTATTAAAATAGTCGAATGGAAACCAAATGAGAAATAAGGGTTAAGAACTTTATCTGTCATCCAGACATCTGTACCCTCAGCAAGCTGTCAAAAGAAATGCTGCCTTGGAAGCTAAAGTCACCCAGAGGGCTAATCAGCTTAAACACATGACAAAAGTCATAGACAATTCCAAAGTACTAACAATGTTAACTAACCAATGCTGCCTGCCAAGGAGACAAACATCACTGCCAAAATAAAAAACATGGTTCCCTCTCTTGAGCTTTTTTTTTTTTTTTTCCAAATATACTTAGAGAAGATAGTAGTAAAGAGAAACTTAAAAACACTCTATCTGGGGAGAGAGTCGAGGTTCACAAACTTTGGTTGTTTTGGGTGCCAAGGAAAAGGTAGTTAAAAAGCCAGTCGTGTGTTTGGAAATACAATGCTGCCTTAAAAGGGTTTTCTCAGCCTCAGAGCACTTTCTTGGTTTGCCTTCTTTTCCATTTCTGTCAGTGTGAGGAATTTATGACTGTTCAAAAATTATTTAACCATCACTCTACTTTCTGACTCCTGATCTCTCTGATGTTCATATTAAAAGCTCATAAAGATTTTGTGTGGCTGTATTTCACTGTTATCTTTCTCTATCAGGTTTTAATGTGAAACTGGTAAAGAGCAAGGATGAATTAAAGTGTGCATGAGTCATTACTCTGGAGCTGTTATTCCTCTGTCTTCTTGTCACTCTGTTCACTAGTGTCACTGGTTAAATTTCACTTCATTTCCTACACTTTTCAATTGACAGGAACAATGAAGTCATGACACTGTAATCTTGATTTTTCTGAATGTGACAGTTTGTGTTGGTAACTTTATTAGTTGCTTTATTTGCAGCACTTCATCTTTGAGGTATCTGGGTAGTTCATCTTACATCTTTATTCTTCTGTAAATTTTCAATTTGTCCATTTAATAAATAAAAATGTAGTTTTGAGAGATCTTTCTGTCTTTTTTTTTATTTAAAAGTATCTTGAAGTTAGTCTTTGTTCACTTTTATATAGGTTTGTAGGTCATATTTTCAATTTACAAATTTCAATTTCAAATACCTATTTTCTTTGTTTGCTATTAGAATATAGTCGATAGTAGTATTATGATGTCCACCGTGGTCTTATGAACACTATTCACTCATTTAGCATTTTCCATTTATTCAATGAGTATTTATTTAGCTCCCACTATGTGCCATGCACTATTCTAAGCACTAAGGATTCTAAAGTAAACAAGACACAAAAAATAACCCCTTCTCCCTTGGAACTTAGTTCTTGCAGAGTGAGATAGATAAGTAAATTACACTATGTCGGATAAGTTGTATGTGTTGTGAAAGGGGTGCAGTGAGTGCCAAAAAAAGTCAGAAAAGGGTCAAGAGAGAGTCTAATTGGAAAAGTTAAATTTGAAAAAAACCTCAAAGTTGAAAGATCAAGCCATGTGATCACAAGATAGGAGAATTTCAGCCAGAGAGAACAGCAAATTCAAAGGCCCTGAGGAGGGAAAATGTGTTCAGAAAAAAGCAAGGAGGCCAGTAGAGCTCCATGGAGTGAAGGCGGGAAGAGGTTGAAGGTGAGAGAGAGAGATAGGTAGAAGGTAGGGAACAGACTGGGTAGAGCTCTGTAGGACATTGTAATAATGTTGGCTTTTATTCTGAAAGAGAAGACATTGGGAGTTAAGTGATAGACTTTTGTTTGAATGAATCATTCGTTCTGGCTTCTGAGTTGACAATTTGCAATGGAGAAAGTGGATAGAGTAATTAGACTGATCTCTCTAATATGTGATCTCCTCTGAGTTCACAAAATTAGTCTGGCTCTGATATTTTTGGAAATGTCATGAAATTTGAATGTATATTTTATTCAAAAGGAGGGCTAGCAGACTAACTTAGTACTTAGGACTTGGACTCTTAAAGCCAATGATTAAATCGTAATTCCATACAAAAGCTATGTTTTTGACCTTGGGAAAGTTACCTAACTTATCTTAGTCTAGATTCCTCTGGTTAACATTTCCCATTTTAAGAATATATTGTGAAGGTTAAATGAGATAACATATGTAAAATCTTTTGCGTGGTGCCTGCAAATAATTAGCTCTCACTAATGTTGGCTATTATTGCTAGTTATTTTATGATTATGTCTTCAAATCATCATTTATGAAAGAATGTTCTATAGAGATTGTGAGCATAACATTACACTTGTTAATTATTAAAGAGGAAATCATAGGCTTAAATTTTAGACAGTTTAGAAATAGTGCAATTTTTTTTCTTTAAAGCGTATTGAAAGACACAAAGTAATCTCCTTGGCTGGAAGTTTCAAGAGCAGGATAGATTCTTATCTGTCAATTGGCAGCCATTTACCATTCTTAAAGCTCCGATTCTGCTTGGAAACAGGCTAACATACTAATTTAGCCATACAAAGCTATTTTACCTTTTATGCTGAGAGATAGGATAATAACCTGTGTCAAGGGCCGCAGAATGTCAATTTCACTCATTTATACAATGGGATGCGTTAGTGCTTAGTGATCGCCACACAAAATCTAATATTTAGAATACATAAATAGTATTTAGAATACATAAATTATTACAATATTACTGACTATATTCCTTATGCTATACTTTGCATTCTCATGACGGTTTTGTAAGTTATACAAATATCTGATCATTGTGTTGCACACCCGAAACCAACATAATATTGTATGTCAACTGTAATTGAAAAACAATTAAAAAAAAATTTAAAATAAAGAAAACTGACTGAATTTAATTTAACAAAGCTTGCTTAGGCACAAATTATTTTTGCACATGTTAACATGGCTTAAACATATGACAGGTGAGAATCCCTTCCAACCTGCTAACATTTGAGAGAAATAAGATTTATATTCAAATGCTAAGTTTCCTAAGAAAGATAGAGAGAAATAAATCTATTCGAATAATGAAGACACAATTTAAAAAGTCTGAAACTGTAAAGAAAAATAGGCAATATTATTCTGTCACTCCTATTTGTGAATTTAGAGAAGGTATAGACAATATATTTCATGTAAGAAAAGGAGGAAGAAGTTCAGGATGTTTAAATCTAGTGCATACTTCTAGCCAGCCAGAAATACTTGCATTATAAAGTAAACTATAGAAAAATCTAGGACTTTAAATTTTTTTTTTTGAGAATTATATTTGTGAGGTTTTTTGAGCTCTTTTGATTAAGAGCAGTAATTTTTTTAAGGGGTGTCAATTTGGAGAACTAGGACCACTTTCTCTTTTAGAATTGGGTTTGGCACTAGAGAGTTAAGAAGTTAAACAAGTCCTGGAAGAAAAGTTAAATAAGTCCTATAAAAAAAAAACCATTGGTCTTTTTATAGTGCTTGTTGAGGTTAGAGGTTTCATGGGAGAAAGATTAGAACACAAAAATTTACATCTTAGATTATTCTGGAGAGTTGTAATTACAGATATTCCATCAAATTAGAACAGGTAGTTTAAGTTTAGAAAATATAGTCATGTTACATAGAATTTTTGATTCAATGAAGGTGCCAGGTTAGGAGGAAAGGATGCACATAGGCTGAAGTGATGTTTGGGTTTATACATGGCAGTGGTGATGGTACAGAATAGAATTAAGAACATCGATTTTCGTGTCAACCACACAGGACTCGGGTTCTGCTCAGCCTCTTTCTGGAGGGCATTGTCTTCCTTTTCCTAAGTTGCAGACATGAAGTACTTACTATTTTTTGTAGGAATTAAATTGGATAACACATTTTATAGATTTAGAACAGTTCTGTCATGTGATAGGTAATGAATAAATGTTAGATGATGGTGTCATCATCATCATCATCATCATCATCATCATCAGGGAGTAAGGATTCATATATCCTACAAGAACAATAGAATTTTATTGGGAGATTAATCTGAGAAGAGAGGAAATCTGTTCTTTAACAATATGAAACTCACAAAATATTTTGACATTTCACCTGGAATCTTTCAGTGACAAAAGTCATTTATGGCTTTATTAGTTTCTCAATTAGCTTTTATTTTCTACATGGATCAACCTACCAATCTGTGTTGCTATTTTTAAATTTAGTAAAAGGTGTACTCTGTTGTTTGAACTTGAAATAGGATTTGCAAAATATCTGACTTGTAGTATTCCTTATATTATATTGATTAGATATAAAGTACATTCCAAATTCATCACATATATTGCTATGGGAATATAAAGAATAAGTTCGGCCCTCTGCTCTTAAGGGGCTTACCATCTAGAAGAGAGACAGATCTGAACCAAAAATCCATTCAGAGTATTAGTGCTAAAATAGAGTTTGGATCATGCAGAGGATATACCAAGTAACTCTGGTTGGGTGAGTCAGAAACAGAATTACAAAATTACTAACTTGTGTCATTCTGTGAGTTTGCACTTTATTCTTAAGGCAGGTAGAGCCAAGAGAAGAGTTTTTGAAAGAAAATAAAAATGCTATTTGCCTTTAAAAATATTTACAATAATCAGAAGGGTAGTATAGGGAGTAAGAGGAGTTCTAACTGACACATTATTAGAGCAAAATGTAAGAAAAAAAGAACACTAGTTTTGAGATTAAATGTCCTGACTATGCATAAGGTTTTAATATAACTTACTTTACTATGAGCAAGTTATACCAAATGAGTCTATTCTCTTAGTTGCATTTGGAGAATGTCTTGCCTCATTTAAAGACTCTTGCTGTAAGAATCAAATTAAATACATGTTTTATTAGTCATAATACAAAATCCCCTGAAATCTCAGTGGTACATATCCAGCACAGATGGATAGAGGCTCTGCTCCACACAGTCATTGCAGAATCAAGTTGTCAGTGGCTACTTTAACTTGTAGGTGTGGAAGGCAGCTTCTAAAATCTTCTGATATTCATGGCCTCATGTAATTCCCTCTCCTTGATTAACAATGTGGAAGACATGCTCCATTTATTATTGAGTTACAAAAATGTTGCAGCTTCTGTCTTACTAGTAGACTTTCTCTCTTGCTGGCTTTGTCAAGCAAGTCACCACATTGAGAGATGCACAAGGTAACAAATTGTTGGTAGACTCTATCCAATGGCCAACAAGGAAATGGCTTCATTTTGAAAGAACTGAATCTTGCCAGTAAGTGAGATTATCAGTGGATATGTTACCAGATGAGCTTTCAGTTCAGATCCCAGTCCCAGCTGACATCTTTATTGCAGCCTTGTAAAACACTGAAACAAAGACCCAGCTTCAGGGGGAGTCCTGAACCCCAGAGACTGAGGGATAAATAAATGTACATTGTCTAATGCCATTAAATTTGGGGTGGTTTGTTATGTAGCAGTAGATAACTAATACATTAAGGGAAGAGATTATTGGAACATTGAGTTCTAAGATTTAAATGTGTCCACCTGGATATGAGAAAGATCAGGTCTACTGAAAACCCTTTCCCAGAACTAGTCACAAAATCTACCTAACTGCAAAAAGGCTGGGAAATGTAAGCAAGCTCATAGAATGTCTGATGTGCAATGCTTAGTCACAGCCAACAGGAAAACTCCATACACTTTAAATTTTAATGAATATATACTGGGCCTAATCTTAACCCCATATATAATCATTAAAGTAGGAACTTAATATAATCACTAGCCAATGATTTTTTATCTCCTCTGTTTTCAGCAACGTCATAATTTATTGTAATGATCACCATCATCTGCATATGCTATTTAAAGTATTTTTGTCTACGAACAAAATACTACTTAAATTTTATTCTCTCATAACACTATTTTGAATTACATAGCACTATTTCAACTCATTTTATTGACGTTGAACAGCCCAGAGGAGTTAAAGATCCTACTCAGATTTCAGTCAGAACAAGGTCTTAAACTTAGGCCTTCATCCAAAACTCTGTACTTTCTTCATGAAAGATACATTTGCTGGTCGTTTTTTAAGTGGTAGATTAGAGAGTGAGGTCTTCCAAACAAGATGTATGCTTACCAAAGAAAGTCATGCTGCTGAATATTAAAACTGCTAACTTGGACATGTGGTGTGACAGATGCTGTAAAATGATGGCTATTATGATTGTAGTCTTCAGTCAAATAGGCAATTTTAATAGTGGCAGGTCTGCAATAGTCCATGCTTTAAAAATAGAATTAATAAAACAATATCTATATGTAAAGAATGCTCATGGTATAGTGCTCACAAAGAGAATTCTTGGACTTTATTGCTGGACCAGATTATCTTGCTGTGAGACCTCTGGCTCCACACTTGATTAACTTGTACCCCACGCAATGCAGATGGAAAAAGCCAGAACTCACTGAAAACCAGATGCTGCACATGAGCTGTGATTTCCTAAGTAAATGAATTATAAAACATTGTTGAAGAGAGTATGCTTTTAAAATATCCTGGCATGACTCCTTTTGTCCCATGTTAAAAAAAATTAACATTAAAATCTCTCTCTCTCATCTATTTCTCATCTATCTCTCATCTATCTATCTATCTATCTATCTATCTATCTATCTATCTATCTATCTATCTATCTATCATCTATCTATCTATCTATCTATCTATCATCTATCAGTCTATCTATCTATCATCTATCTATCGTCATCATCTATCTAGAGAGAAATAGAGAGAGGAAGAGAGAAAAAATTATTTGTGTATTCTGCATAATTTAATACAATCATTTAAATATAATAGCAATTATAACTCATAGAAATGTGAGACAACAATTAACACTTACTTTTTAGAGGGGATGAGGGTAAGCTTGTACTGCTAGAAACTGCCTTTGTGGAGGTATTTAGCATGTTAACATATATAGAAAAATAACTACTAAGGCACTCAAAATGAATTATGAGTTATTAATAACAAAGAAATATATTTCCTAACAAGGAAAAAAAGAGAGCTTATCAGAGAAGGAAGGAAACATATTATTTTCAGCAACAGAATTTTAAGAGAATTTAGCACCCACATATCACAAAGATGTAAGGACAAACATAATTTCAGTGTAGAAAAGCCATCAACATGTGACATTAAAATCTAGCTGCTCTAATATTTCTCATACCTACACTAGAAACTCTGGAATATCTAATAAATGGAATTAGAGAAAAATTGTTGATGGCATTGGAAATTCAAATCACATGAGTTCTAGACTTAGAGATAGCCTGACAGTGAAATCCATATTGGACACAAAAATAGTACTAGCACCCACATTTTGAATTACATGATTCAAACCAGAGATTCTCTGAGGCAAATAGAAGGAGAGAATTCTGTCCTCAGGGCAGCCATCTCTATGGGCTGAAAGTTCCAATGTAAGCTGATGTGTAATGAGAAGCTGGTGGTGGCTCAAGAATATTTCAAGAGTTCCTGAAAGATTGCAATATTTTAGTTTAAAATAACATGATATAGAAACATTTAAATCACCAAAACACAATTCTGTTCAATTTCTATTCTCTTATCATGGGAAGAACTTTGCATCTACTCTGCTTTCATCCAATTTATCCTTTACATGTCAATAATTTTGAAAATGAAAATCTGACTATGTAATTCCCTTGCTTCTCAAGGGGTAGATTGGATTCCATTATCATGGCTTACAAAGCACTGTCTTGTTTCCTCTTTCCTTCTCCATTCTCAACTGTGACTAAACTGTCCCTGCCTCTTCCTCTTCTCTTTCCTTCCACTCTGACTTCTCAGTCTTTCATAATTTCCCTTAGCCTTCTCTTCTCCACTGGAAATATTTTATTCTTGCCCAAGATAAGATGAAGGCTTCTAGCCTCCTTAAGAAGGATGATCTCTTTTCTCAAAATGTCTCATTTTCAACACTTGGAAATACTTATTACCATAGATGTGATTTGAATTTTTTTTGCATAATTATGCTTTTGAAATATCCTGGCAAGACAGTCTTGTTTCACATAAAAAGAAATAAAGTTAAAAACATATTAATTAATAATTAAATATCGATCAATTAAATTAACATTTCTACTTCTCTAGATTCTAAGCTCTTATGAAAACTTTCTACTGCCTACTCAGTTACTCAAATTTGATTGAAAAATAAATGTATGAATAAATAGAACCATATGTAATATGGCATGCTTGAATACAGGTAGAATCCTAGAATTAAATTATGTAGGTGATTCAATAAACATAATTTGGGAACATCCTCTTTAAATATAATTCTATTCTTTAGCTGATGTACGGTTAATTAGCTATTACAAAAGAGTAAGCTAAACTATTTGCTTATCAGCTAAAATCTAAAGGCAGTGTTAAGGCATATTGCTTACTTTACAAAAAAAGAAAAAATTTACAAAAATCCCTTCAAAAGCTTCATGGAGGTGTAATGACAAGATTACAGTCCATTTTTATCTTCTCTCCAGACTGTGTCATACAGTGGAAACAGAAGATGTTTTATTTTTGGTGTTTTGTCTTGTGGGAATTATATTGCTGATTATATCAAAAACACACATGACAATTTGGACACCAAGTGTATAATACATATAAAATACCTTCCCTCAATGGAAGATGTGGTTTGTTGCTTGAATAAATACACCCTTACCTTCTTAGATCAAATGGAATGTGATATCCCTTTGTTACAGAGACCAAATGGCACTGATTTTCTTCCTATCTCCTTACAAAGCAAAAATGTGACCAGTGGAAATCAGAGTCCTGTTCTCTCTGGAAAGTGGCAAGATATTTGGAAAAATCAATTACGTTGGCTTGTGTGCTCCTAAACTTTTGTGGCCAACCTAGGCTGAAGCATACATGCACAGATGCTTAAACTTACTAAACAGTTATTCAGTCTTGAACAATATATTTTTTATGTATTTTTTTAAAACTCTATTTCTTGGGAAGGATCCTGGGATCCTGACGGCCATGGTGAAATTCATTTTTTTTTTTTCCAGAGGGTGCATTTCCTTTCTCTATCCTAGAAATTCTCTCTTTATTGATCCCAACTTTAGAACACAATAGCCAGTTGCCCTAGCTCAAACAGTGTTCTTCACTATTAAGCCTATACTTGTGGCCCTCTGCTTTGTACTTGACATTCACAAAAGTGGGCCCTAAACAAGCCTTAGGTGTTATACATGTTTCTGCTCTATTAAATACTAAGAGTGTATCTCATGATGGTTTATGGTGCAGAGAGGAGCGTGATGTAGTAGTATGACTACTGAATCGACCATCAGAAAACCTGGGTTCTAGTTCTAGTTGTGAGAAGTTCACCTAGTAAAGTCCTTATTATAGCTCCTAACATAAAGTAAGAAAAAATTATCATTAGCTAATATAATTATCACTTTACTTGTCTGTGAATGATTAATTTTACTTCAATGACTAAAATGTTGTAAGCTTTGCCAATAAATCGAGGAAGCTGTGGCGAAGAAGTGAATGGTACTGGATATTGACAGGAAGAGAACTTGTAGCTTACTATGTCAAGTGGTAAACAGGTGAAACAGTCTTCAGTCGGTTCAAGGTGATTTTGAAAATGAATAACAAAGTGAACAAGAGATAATTATTTTTCTCACAGACAAATAAAATCAGATGACATCATTTAACCTCGTGTACAACTAATGTTAGAATAAGAGAATTATCTAAAGAACTCAGTAACTATACACAGTCATCGGTGCATCTTTGATCACTCAGTCATTTTTACAGCCATAGTGACTGAGAGTTTGCATCCCTCATGAAACATTCTCTTCACCTTTGGTGTCCCACACACTCTGGTCTTTTTTAGTTCTTCAGAGGTATATTCCTCCTTAAGAGCCTTTCCACATGAAACGTCCCCAGCCAGGAAAACATCTCTCTTACACTAAGTCATTCTTCCTACCTAATAAAATCTTACTCATCTTTCAAATCTCAGCAAAAATGTCACTTTCCCTAGAAAGCCCTTCCCTTTCAAATGATCTCAGACAAGATCTTATTCTAGGCTTATGGCTTCTTATAATCTTCCTTCATAGTAGTTATCTTTATTTTAAAGTATACACCTGATGATCATTTTACCACAGTCTAGTTTCCTTCTTTTTGTGAAAGGCAGAAAGTTTCATTAAGGCAGGGCCCATGTCTGTCTTGATCACCTTTTGACCTAAAGATGCCCAATACACAGGGCCTGACAGATAATTGGCGCTGTGAAGTGTTTACTGGATATGAATTCCAGAATCCAAACTAATTATGATATCTGAATACTTTAATATGCTAGTGTTTTGTATAACTGCACATTGTCAGAAAGAACTTATGCATTTTAACCCTTAAATTGAGAAATAACCAAGTGAAGTCAGGGGCCATATATTTTTGAATATCTACAAAATATTAAGAAAATGGATTTTTTGGATCACAGTTGAAAGTCTGATATTCAGAGGGATTTGCTGACTGCCAACTGTGTCCAGTGCACAGATGAGAGGACCGCTGAGATCCCCCAGTATTTGTTCACATTGCTGACTTGCATGACCGCTAGTAGTGCCCTGCACTATAGCCTGAGCCAGGAATGGGACAGAGCCCAGAAAGCAAGTCCTCACTCCACAGATATGCAAGAGGAGGCAGTTCAGAAAAGAGAGCCTCAAGGATCCCTTGAGGAAGAGAAAATTCAAGTGTGAAGCAAGGATGAAGAATCAGTTCATAGACTAGAAATGAAATAGGAGGTCAAGAGTCAGAATAACTGTTCAGCCAGGATGCCCGAAGAAGCAGAAATGAAGAAAGAAGGAAATAAGGAGTCTAAATATAGCCAATGAAGGCAAGGCAGGCACGAGCAGGTTTTGGAAAGTTTTTAAATTTAAAATGTTGACTTTGTTTCTTGGGGTCCTATCTGTTGGATTATCCAAGTCCAGGTTACATAGGATGGTCATTGAAAAAGAGAGAAGTTCAGTCACATAGATAATTCCTAATTTCTGCATGCTTTACCAGCTCCTCTCTCACAGGTATAAACCTGACATAGAATATCAGATTGGATTTATTATCTAGTGATCTTTGAAAAGAAATGATACAAATTTATCGAAAACAGGTCTTAAATTTTGTAGTGAACAGTGCAGTAGATCAACTGTCATAGAGTTAGAACCTTAGTTACTTTTATAAAATTAATGTTCCTTTAAAAATCTTTTAATAGTAAAATGAACATTTTAAACAATGGACCCATCAATATCCATCTTCGACTTCAACTCTCATGAACATTTTATCATTCTTGCTTCATTTAATATTTTTATTAGCTTTTTGTTTGGTATTGCATTGGGATCTTTGCTGTGGCCAATGTAAAATATGAGAGGAGAAACGCCGTGAAAGGGGGACTTCTTTGTACACGGTGCGGAGTGCTCCAGAGGGATTTACTGGAATGAGCACATTGTCTCTTGGATGAAGGCAGGATTAAGGGATTTTCTTCAAAAGAGAGTGTCTGACATACTGAATCATGTCCTTTTGAAATACATGCTACCAGGGGCAGAAAAACAAGGGTGTTGCTTTTGGTGAACCAATATTCTTCCAAATAAATACCAATTCTGTGCATTTAAAATAATAAAACAATATGAAATCACACTTGCTTCTGAGAATTGAATCTGTTCTTGCAAAGCTAACAGAAAATACAAAATACAGAAATAATGCTTTTTTGTGTGTGTGTGAATAAAAAAATGTTCTAGCATCTCTATCTCTATCTATCTTTAAGGCAACTCTGTACTGAGTGCTCCTGGGCATCACCGAGAAATAATTTCCATGTTTTCAAATATCTCATTTCTACTTTCTTTTGTGCTTTTGCCAGTGAACACAGAATCTGGTACATAGCAGATGTTTCATAAGTGTCAATCAAATTAATTTAATTTGTTTTCTTGAACTAAAATTCTTTTCTATCTCAACTGATTTTCCCCACACTTGGCGGCCTTCTCACTACCTCATTCTGTTTTTAGAGGCCTAAATCACTACCATAACATGAAGTTACAGTCTCTCCCATACTTAACGACATAATGATGATGATAATGATGATGATGATGATGATGATGATGCTGCTGCTGATGATAGGATGATGTCATCATTCCCTTTCTCCTTAATTTGTTTTGTAAAGGAAATACAGTCAATGAGAAAATATGCATGATGTGGAGTTTTTGAAAGCTGTGCTTCACTAATACAAAAGTCTTTGCTGTACTGCTTTGCATAACTTTACTACCCCTTAAAAGTCACTGTGGGACATGTTGAAGCCCTATAGGAAAGGGAGAGATTTCAACAGGTTCATCTCAAAGTGACATTATTTTTTTCCTGGAACATCACTGTTGTGGTAATGACCCTGACAATAAGGAGGATTATTTCTATTCTTATTCTTTTAAATAAAGTACAGGTGAAATAACTTGTGGACATTAGAACATAGGAATTGAGATCTTTTTCTTACAGATTAATCTTTGTAGTCAGGAGAGATAGTTATTTGGTGAATTAGAAATAAAAGAAGGTCTTATTTATAATTTATTTGATGCAGAGATCCAAACTCATATTGTTCCTTCTTCTCTCCTTAAGCACAAGGCCTACTTAGTCAAATTATTTTAAAGTGGATAGAATTTTTAAAAAAATTGTAGTAATTTGTAGTAATGGATCACAAAATGTATGATGAAGCATTTTAAAAGGAGCTGAGGAGATAAATGGTTATTTATACTTGACTACAAATGCTGATCTTCTAAAAATTCAGGCATTCACTGATCCTTATGAAGGAAATAATTATTTCTTTTTGGAATTATCATGACTAACTTTGCTTGAAAAATTGCTATGAGCTAGAATTTTAGGAAGCATAAATTTATAAACTTCTATAAATTAGGCCCCCTGAGATTTTTAGGGTACTTATAAAGGATTCTGTGTTGGAAACATTAAACTTATTTCTTAAAGCTGGGGATTTTAATGTTCTTTATACTAGAGTGTTTATTTAAAAGCAAGCAAGAGAGCAAGCAAGCAAGGAAGCTCTTTTCTTTCCATTTTTCTTCATTCCTTTCTGTAGATGTCACTGTAGCATAGCAAAAAGAAAGAAGGCGTCTTTTCTTCTGAAAATATATGACATCTACATGCAAATGAAAGGAAGTGATGATTTGATTTATTATGCCAGGGTTGTCATATCAACAATAAGGTTTCCAAGCAACTACCAGAATAAATTATTTTATAGATTTATTTGCTTAGCCTCATAAAATGGACCAAATGGAAAGAAGACACTTTTTTTCACTCATGATTATGTGGTAATTAAAAAAAGTCATTACCAGAAATTATGCATTAAATTCACATTACAAAGAAGAGTTCAAAATGAATCCTGTGAATGTAATCAATGACAAAAGACTTAATGAAGATTTGCTACTTACAAGAAAGCATTGTTGTTTTATGTTTATATATTTTTGATAATTGGTTTCTAGGGTCCATATCACGATTTGTGTAAAGTTGTTCCAAATTTACTCTTTAAAAGGTAACATATGCAGTCCTCAATACTGTGCCCTTTAAACACTTCAGAATGACCTCTTCACAGAACCTTGGTGCTCATTCTATCAGAGAGAGTGCCTTAGAATCTTCTACATATGCAAATGACAGTTTTTTTTAAAAAAGGCTTCCAAAAAGTTACTGAGCATATTAGAAAATGAAGCATCTATTTTTTTATACAATTTCCCTGGGGATGTTCATGACAGTCCATATTCTCAAAACATTCTTGTGTAGTTTCAACATTTTCATTACTAACTTTGAGCTGCTATGTCTCTACATGGGAGAGCCTGATCTGAATGTAACAGAATTAGTCGCCCCACCCCCACCTTTTCTTTTATTAGAACTTTCCTTAAGATTTGTGATTTGCTCAAATTGCTGATGAAATGAAAAAAAGACATGCCAACCTTCTCAGCTTAAGCAGAGAAGTAAAAACCTACCATGCAGTCCTGGAACAAAGGTTTTGCATCCATTTACCACAGAAACATGTGTTGATGAAAAAGCACCCCCTTTTCCTTTGCTTTGCAAAGGAAGGTTTTTTTCTTTCACTTTGCTTTATTTTGAAAATATTTCCTTCAAAAACCCATAGGCTGTACATAGCCAAAGAATCAGGAAAAAGCACTATATTAAAAAATTACTAAGCAAAACACAGCACTCAAATGTATTTTCCTAAATGAAATATTTGATGAAAATATAGGTACATTTTTTTGTTATGTGTATTGGGACATTTTCTCTTACCGATTCAGGTGTATTTGCTCCATTATTACCAACATCTTTTATACCCTTATAGACATTCCAGAAAGTCAGCAAGTGGAAGGAAACTATTTCTCCCTTCAAATGACATTGTCCTAATATTATTATGCTTGCAACACAGTTGGCAAGTAGTGCTGCTTCTGCATCTTAGTCCAACTTTAAACTATGGTTTTTTTTTTTTTCCTTTTTATTTTTGTTTTAATCAAGTCGCATTGCCTCAGAAAAAGGAAAATCAATTTTGAGATTCATGACAGTGCTACATATTCCCAGACATTACAATAAACATCTTTTCCATACTGTGCTTGTTTTCTTGTTACCTGTCGATGCTCTCCTTCATTGCTTCTCTACCTTATTTTCACTAGTGTGCTCTTAGGCAAATTTTCCCTATTATCTTTCTGGAGAAGTCAATCTATTTTCATTGTCTCCTGTCACAGAAAACAAATGGGCAAATTTTCAAAGAACCTTACTCAGACTGGTCCTTTTTTTCCCTTTACTTTTTTATATAACATTTTTTGTTTGCAAAACCATGTATTTGATTTCTTAATTGAACTTACAAGTGGCCACATATGCTTTCCCATAAATAAACAACCTGAGTCTATAATTACTTCTGTGAAATAGGCGGGGAATTTGAAAATGTACATGAAAAATTTCCTTTTTTTTCCCCCCAGTGTGATTTTCCTTAGGTCTTGATGAGCTAATCTTGATCAATGCTTGTCAAAACTGAATGTACATATCAATTACTTGGGGATCTTGTTACAAGATATATTCTGATTCTAGAGGTTCTTGGAGGGTTTGGGGCCTAAAAGTCCTTGTTTCTAACCGTCTCTCTGGTGATGCCCATTTTTTAAAATTAACTGATCTATTTATTTATTTTAGTTCCGGTGACATTCAAAATTATTTTGTATTACTTTCAGGTGTATGGTATAATGATTAGTCATTTAATTTATCCCCCCAATAAGTCTAGTACCTACCTCACACCATACGTAGTTATTACAATATTATTGACTATATTCCCTATGCTGTACTTTACATCCCCAAGACTATTTTGTAACTACCAGTTTTACTCATTCCTCCCCTCACCTTTTTCACCCAGCATCTCCTCCACCAATCTGGCAACCATCAAAATGTTCTCTATATCTATGAGTCTGTTCCTGTTTTGTTTGTTTGTTTATATTGTTCTTTAGATTTCATGTGCATTATTTACAACAGCCAAGATATGAAAGCGACCTAAGTGCCTATCAATAGATGATTGGATAAAGAAGATGTGGAATATATATACGATGGAATATTACTCAGCCACAAAAAGAATGAAATCTTAACATTTGTGACAACACAGTTGGACCTAGAGGGTCATGCTAAGTGAAATAAGTCAGACGAAGACAAAGACATCCATGATTTTGATTTGCAGGCCACATATTGCATAGCAAAGCTTTGGAGGTGAAAAAGCTAAAGCTTAGAGTTCTGAATAAAGTGCCAAGTGTTGTTTTTTTTTCAGCTTATTACTAAATCAACCTAGAATTGCAGTACCCTAAAGCAAGAAAAGACATGCATTTTTCTGTGCAGGTTACATGACGAGATGGATGAATGCCAATTTTCCTAAACTTAGAACCAGTTCTTTTTTTCCTTCTCTGTAAAAGTGGTTTAAGATTCTTTCCACATCATAAATGTTTCCATGTTTGTTCATCAATAAAATTGACATACGAATTGAAATATAATATTTTTGAAGCTCAGAGCCATTATTTTTCTTTAATCTGAAAGACAAAGGCTTGGGAAAAATAAGGGAGTTTATCTTCAAGTAACTACGAACTACTTGATGACAAAAGCAGAATTATTTTAACAACAAAAATTTGTTGTTTTTTAATATGAGCTTTTTTTTATTATTTGAGCTTTCCAATAGTAAAATAAGTGCAATAAAACAGATGGGATAAAACATTGATTGTGAAGCAATTAATTTTCTTTGATGATTCATTTTGCTGGCAGAAGAAAAAACAGTAATTTAAAGGCATGAAACCCTGCTATTTTGAAAATAAAAAAGTTCTGAACTGAAGAGAATCTGCTGTTGACACATTCTCCCATCTATAACATTTTCTTCTGTGGTTAGGCAAATGTTAAACATCCTCTTATTTTCATGTTATTCAGTGTGTATCTGCTTCAGAACATGTGGTTGGTTAATGAAGACCATTTTCTCAGATGAAGTAGAAATTCCAATTCTAGCTGTGCTACCTGCAGTGTATTAGAACTTTGCATCCGGAAAACTTGATAATTGACATATACCAGTCACTGACACACAACCTTAAAAATGAAAATTAATAAAAGTTTAAAATTTCCAAAGTGAATAATTTGTTTTCCATGGTAAATAAAAAAAGTCATTCACCTGGGTCATGCCGGATTATGAGCAATGATGGAAGAAAAAGAATTTCGTTGAGTGGGAAACAAAAATTCAGACAAATACTATGAATGAGGTGCAGTTCAGAGTTGAGAGCCTTGCAGCAATGCAAAAGCAGGCTGTCCAGGTAGGAACAGGGAGCCACCGCAAGGACTAAATTAAAAATAGGGCTCATTTGTCTTTCAACAAAACATGTTACATCACCCTTATTTAGCAATTATGAATGAATGGCCTTCCTAAAGCAGATGGGAGTCTTAACTTGAGTATCAAAGAGATCAGAAAGTGTCCCCAAATTTTATTTAAAAAAATTGTGTATGGGTGTGGTTTGTCATGGAGAAATCTGTAATTGTCAATTGGTTCTTTCAGGTGCTCTTGACTACAAAAAATTTAGGCCCAGTATCTTACAATGAGATGTATTAACTCACAGGATATGGTGAATAAATAAATTCTCATTGGCCTCAACTGTATTTTCACTCAGTGTTCTAGATTATTCTTATATGCAAGGAAATGCAGACAACATGTGTCTTCTTTTACAGAGATGAGTTTACTTTGTGCCTGAGGCCTTGGGCCTTTTCTATTTAACTTAAGCCATTTCAGCTTTTAAGAAATGTTATTTAAAAATATGTTCTATTGAAATTGTGCAAGTATGAATTTTAGAAATATGGGGAGGATTATTATTGTTACCAAGTTCTATGAATATGAGACATTCTGTATGTTGTCTCTGTAAATTTGCTACAGTCAAAATCAGAGCTTTAATTTATGCAGTATTAACCTAGAAAAATTGAAACAGAAAGTAAAATATAGTTTTGAGTAGATAAAGTTTTTTCTGTCTAATTATAATTAATTATTCTGACTTAATTGCATAAATTAGCAAGGAAATAGAGCTCCTTCTCATTTTTAATAGCTCTTCTTTCTGGACAATTTGCCTGCAGTTTGTGTTTCATATTGCCTTGCTCAACCCAGTGCAGTCCATTTATTAATTCATTTTCTCAACAAACAGTTCCTGAAAGCCAAGTACAAACAACATTGTTTCAAACTTTAGTAGGTAAAGAAAGTAACATTCTAATAAGCAAAATACACTGCTTCTTCCTTGAAATAGCTTATAGGTTATTTATGGAGAACACCATATGTTAAATAACAATATGTGGCAGAACGTATATGATTGTCGTATTGAGTTGAGAAAGAAAATGTGATGGGATTTCACAGCAGTGCTGGAACTCTGCAGAGAGTTCCATGAATTAGTGAGTAGTTATGCTAGTGTTTGGAGAATGAATAGCATTTGATCACCATGTGAAATGTGTGTTCTTTATTTCTCTGTTGTTTGCTGATTATGTTTCTCTCATAAATTAACATATTTTCAGATTTCTGTTTCTGAATCTGTGAAAGGGGCACCAAGGTCATCCTTCTTCCTGAAGTTATGAGCAATGATTAGGGAGTTGATTGCATAATAGATCCTCAATGGAATGGCACCCAGAAGGCTGCTGTCTTCACAGTATGAACTGGAAATTAGCCACACAAGGCTTCTGTATTTTTTTTCTCATGCACAAAGTGAATATATGTCATTTATATTTGAATACACACACACACACACACACACACACACATACACACACACACACACGCAGAGACATATCTAGTTTAACTCCATTATAAAATGCATATTACTAGAGTGAAATTTCAGTTATGCTCAGTGGATCTTTTTGTTTGTTTGTTTACTTATTCATTGATTTAATAAATAACTCAATTTTGAGTACCTACACTACTAGAGACTGGGGATATTGGGGATACAGGTGACTAAGCGAGGCATATATCTGCTTTCATGGACCTTAGCTTTTAGTTAAAAAACAGTTGCTTAGAATAACTGCTGGTGAGGGGAAGGAGACAAGGTTAGAAAGTTGCGGATGGGAATAGAGTTGGGAGATTGACTTAGATAGTTTTTTAAAATAAATGTCACTGAGGTTGTACAGTCCTAAAATAGAGAATTCTTTCTATATTTTCATAGGGAGATCTCTGATATAAGTGGGCACAGGGCTTTAAGCTTCAAGATACTTATACATTGTCTGATGGACTGGTTAAAATAGCAGATATCTGAACATCTTCCAGGGTAAACTTCAAATCTCTGAGGACGAGGCCTAAGATTCTGCATTTTTTAAAAAGCACACTGATAATTCTTAATGCAAATGGTTCATAGACCATAGCTTGAAAAAACACTTGCTTAAAATTGTCATACATTTTGTTATTGCTGGTGATTTTTTGTTCTACTATTCAACAAATCAGTAACCCTCCGAGTAACTGAGGAAGGATATAGCATAGCTTATTGCTGCCTTTGCACAAATAATTTTTAAATTTAATTTACATGATTCATGGAATACAAAATTTCTTTAAATATCACTTTCATTTGCTTTTTAGTTTGTGGTTACCTGTCTTTGCCTGTTTTAAGTGCCAAAATCTTAGCGTTTTAGGTGATATTCATTCAGTTCTGGTATCTATCAATGGCAATATGTCAAAGATTTGGGGAATATAAAAAACAAAAGAATTATTTGAGCATGACTGAACCCACAATCAAATGATATGCATTTCATCAAATGCAGGTTTATCTATATTTTGAAAAATTTAAATAAAACAAATCAAAAATAACAACTAGTGGGATTCTATTCCATTAAGAACTGTTGCATACTCTAGTCTTGGCTAAGAAACTAGTGATATCACTAATTTATGAATAAATCCATATATTTGATCCCCTTTACCCACTTCACCTTCTTTCTGTCACCATATATTTGACCCCTTTTACCCTCTCTAACTCCCCCCGCCCCCGGCTTTTTCCTCTCCCCTACCCTCTCTGGTAACCACTAGTCTATTGTCCATGTCCATGAGTCCCTGTTTGTTCTGTTCATTTGTTGCTTTTAGGCTTATATCCCCATATAAGTGATATCATGTGATTTTCAACTTTTTCTGTCTGGCTTATTTCATTTAGCATAATTAGCTCAAGGTCCATCCATGTTGTCACAAATGGCAGTATTTCATCTCTTCTTATGGCTGAGTAATATTCCATTATATATATGTACCACAGCTTCTTTAACCAATCATTTATCATAGGAACATATGTATTTTAATACCTATGAATTTGTGCATCCATCTTTGTACTGAGAGGATTAAAAAAATTACATTAGAGGAATCTGATTATTTTGATGTAGTTTACAAATACTGAAAAATAAACTAAGGAAAGAAAAAAATTACAAACAGCTTAGTTTGATATTAATTCAGACTGCGATAGAATATAATCAGAAAGAAATAACAGACCAAGAAAAACTGCTCATCTGGCCTAGAAATTTTATTTTAATACACTGGTAAATCTATGTCAATATAAAATATATTTACTCTTTCTAAAAATATCAGTGCACATTATTATGTTAATTATCTTTAAGTTCGACTTGATTTTGAAATCTAAGCTTTCTATAGGCTCAGGTCATAACCTTTATCTTGTGGCAGTCTGCCTACTAATAGAACACAGTTGCTGGTACACATTGTTTCATGGCAATGGACTTTATAGTGAATCATTGTTAAATCAGATTACATAAGACTTGACAGAGCAGACAATCTTCAAGACACTCAGGAGGAGACTATTTCCCCTTCTCATAATATGAGAAGTTTTCCTCTTGTTGATCTTGGGCAGAACAAGACAGACAAGGCTCTGGAAAGTCACAGATTATGATCTTTGTTATATTTACATTTACACAGATCAATAATAAGACAATGTCTGCTATATTACCCAACATTTGAGGGACAGTAATATCTAAGGGATTAAGAAATAAGTAATATGTATATTAAAAAAACTGACCTTGTGTTATATATTGGAAGTGTGCTAGACTTTTTTGGCTGAACAAAATTTATAAGAAGTAGTGATTCAAGGAACTTAATTTTTCTATTTTGTGAAAGTAACAGGGCAATTAATGGTTATACATGATTATTTTATCTCTATTTATCCCCCTAAGATATTAATACTGGTCAGGTTAGAGTCATTAATAAAAAATATAAGTATATTCTTGGAACAATTGAACTAGCTATCAATCTTAGTATTTTGTTGCACATTAACACATTTAATGTTTGTATTAAATGCTTTTCCAAATGTGACAAAATAAAATACCATAATTATTAACAGCTTTCAGGAAACAGATGAAATAGTATTGGTTACAAAAGTAGAGTGTTAGTGTAAAAGATTATCTGCCTGCATAAGATTGATGTGGGTAATATCTCTGTTCTCACTGATAATAATGGATGGGATTCATACCATTCACAGTGACAGAAGTGAAAAGATGACTTTAGAACATACCTGGTATGTTTGGTCAGATATAATACCAAATCATATATTTTAAATGAGAATCTCTATTGAATGGACAGATATGGCTACAAGAATAAGTCTATTTTAATAATTTCCACAAGACGATTTTTTATTTTTGAGGTAGTAAGAATTGAATATCTTTATTTAATATTTCTTTGGGACAAATAAGGTTTTTTATTGTCCTATGAATTCTCTGTAGATTAGAACATCACAGCAAATTCTACATTATAGCAGAGTATCTTTGATTTGTCATTTAACCCTTCTGGGATTCATTTTTCTCACTACTTTAAAATTAGGTTAAAGAGCATGATCTCGAAAATAACTTATTGCCTCAAAATGCTATAAAATCTATGAATGTCAATAGAAAGTGTTTGCTAAATATGTGTGTGTGTGTTTCTGGTTAGAATGGTAATTTTTTGATATATTACCAAAGAAAGACTATACTTTCAGGGATCATTTCTATGGTTTGAAATATTACCAAGGAGAATCTCTAAATTAATATTTTAAAAATGCATACATTCCCCAGATAACTTCATTGAAAGATTCATAAAAATTAACATTAAGAGAAACTATAATCTTTCAAAAAAAGAGACTTCCAAAATAGAACATACTTTCTATGGTTCCTTACAGAATTATGATGTTTACTCAAAGTTACTTTAAAAATCATTGCTTATATGATCTTGAGTTATTAAAAAGTCTTATTTAAAATTTTGATAATATACATAATGTTGTGGCTGTTAGAATTAGAAGCATTCCCAACAAAGCATCTGCTCTAGAAATAGCTCTGACAGGAATTAATGTCCTGATATTTCTAATATATGACCAAGACTCGGAGAGGTCATTGGCCTGTCCATGCTTACTTAATACATAAAGATGAGGAAGTGGGAAATCTTGGCTGCCTGACATGGTATTCTGTTATTCTGTTTCTCAGAGTGAATAATTTGTTCCCATTGAGCCATAAGAGTAGATAGTTTATATAAATGTTGAGAATAGAGACTGAGGGGCCCAATAATAACATTCTCAGTCCAAATATTTAAATTTTATATATATATATAACGTATAGGAGCACAATTTGATTGAGCACTAGTTCTGATTGGACAGAAGAGGGCAACTACAAGTAAGAACATTATCTCCTGCAACTGAATGTGTAGTCTCAGAAGATACTACACAGATACAACTTAGTAAGCTACAAAGCCTTTTTAAAATGGAGATAGACTTGACATAACCAAATTGTACACGTTTAATCCAACAATTTCATATGTTTTGACTTATGTATACACCTCTAAAATTATTACCACAATAAGGATTGTAAACATATTGGTCACCACCAAAAGTCTCTACATGCTTATGTGTAGTCCATTCCTCCTCCCTCCTCTTGAACTTGTAAATTGTTGCTGAAGTGGGAACGGGGAGACAGTATTATAGGACTGAGCTCTTAACTTGAGGTACCTACGCCATCTCTGGGTAGATAGTGTCAAGATTAAGTTGAATTGTAGGTCACCCAGCTAGTGATGGAGAATTGCTGGTTAGTATGGGGAAAACCCCTACACACTGGAATCGGTGACCACAGTCTTACCTTCTTAGAATTATTAGGCATAGATGAGACAATTCATATGAATATATTTTTATAAACTAAGTAATTCACCAATACAAGATATTAATATTATTCAAATTATTTTAGATTATTCTCCTATAACAGTCTTTTTGTGTTCTGAGACTCTATTTCCAATGCGGAGTGAAAGGCGGTTCCCTACATCAACAAATAATTCTTGAGTACCAGCAAGATGTCCAAGAATTCATCTAAATACTGACCTATCTACCCACTGACCTATCTACCCACAGATAGATTCCACAGGTTCAGTTCTACAAAATGTTTCCTCCAACTTCTGACACCATTTGCAAGCCCAGGTGTCTGTGTTTCTGACCAACTGGCTACAAACTGGAGGTTCCAACAGCCCTCTCCTTAGATTTTAGACTCCTGTCACAAGTATAGGCTGTTACCTGTACTTCAGACTGACTGTCTGTATAAATTACAGGTTCCCATGATCCCCTTCTTGGTTTTAATTAATTTACTACGCTGACTCACAAAACTCAGAGAAACATTTTAATTACTAGATCACCAATTTATTATAAAAGGATATAACTCAAGAATAGCTAGATAGAAGAGATGTGGGAAGAAGCAAGGAGCTTCCATGCCCTCTTTGAGTATGCCACTCTTTCAGAATCTTCACATATCCACCAACCTGGAAGCTCTCTAAACTCTCTCTTTTTGGATTTTAAGAAGTCTTAGAGGGAAACAAGTAGACAGAATGTAAACAACATCTAAAAATTATTTATTTAGGACAGTAACCCTCTGAAAGCATTGCAAGTCGGCATACTTGAAGCCAAAAAACATTGGAGAGAACTCAGAGAAGCAACAATATTCAATATAAACTCTAGGAAGACAAAAGAGGAATTTTATATTCATTTGTTAAATATATTTTCAACTTTATGCTAAGTCATACTGTCTTTAGACAACCTTATGTTATCTTCACCTTGAAGAACTTCAAAAAGAACAAGTTAATGAACTTGTTCTACTGCTCATCCTGTCTTCTTAACTTCAGGTGGGACTAATTTGCTATTTGGCATGCTGAAGTTAAAAAAAGTTTTGGGATAAGAAAGCTTCCATTTGCATTTAAAAATGAAACTAATTTAGGGAAGTTCTGCAGATTGTTAAATGATGCTCTTGGTAGACATTGTGAAAAATGTCTCTAATACCATGGGAGAATAAAATGTACTATTCTACCAGAAAATTTAATTCAATTGTCAATTCAATTTGTTAGCTATGTTTAACTTAAAAATAAGAAAATTAATTAAATTGAAATTAACTTTTAGCAAGTTTTATAGTTAAATATGATTAAACTGTAGTTGCTGGTAATGAGGTAGAGAGAGAGTCAGAGACTTTTGGTGGGCCACTGTGAGTCCAGAAACTGGCTTCAAAATTTGCAAGATTAGAAAATTATGTATTATCAAGTTGTATAGTTAAAACCTATATAATTTTATTAAGCAATATCACCCAAGAAATTTTATTTAAAAAATCTACTTTAAGTATTCTAGATAGTATCAATTTCTGAATGACTTACACACAAAAACATTCTACAGAAACTTATTTATAGAGTGTCAAGTAGTTAGATTTTAATGGGAGATATATCTTATGAGATTAAAAATATTTAAGATTTGCTGAGGAAATATCCCTTCTGCTGGGACAGTATTCTCAGGAGCCCATGAGTTTAGAATGGACAAAGAGCAAATTAAGGTTTTTTAAAAAGGGATGTTTCTATCAAACTATAGTAGTTGAAAAAAAATTATTCATGCTAGAGACACCTATAATTAATAGTGAAGGTTGGTTCCTTTGCTCATGGTGAAGGTAACATATAGGAACTTCTTAAATGTTTACTGATCACTCTGAAGTTAGAGAGAGGAATAAAAAACTCCAAATCTTTTTTTTCTTTTTCTTTTTTGGTTTCTAACTTCTTTGACTGTGATTGCCCAAATGTTTCAGAATGTTATGCTTTGCTTGAGCAGAATGAAATTTTATTTCCTTCAGTTACATTCTAGTTACTGTTTTTGCTGTTGTTGTTTTGTTTTGTTTTGTTTTCTTTGAGACCATAGAGATGGTCTGATCTTAGAAGCAGCATGTTGAGCCTAGAGTCAGAGTGTTGGAATTCAAACACCACTGTGTTTCTTGCTAGTTGCCTGTGCCTCATTTTTTTTCTCTGTAAAGTATAGATAAGATAAAGGGGTTTGTGGTGAAATGAGATAACATATATAAAAACAACTAGCGTTATTCCTGACACATAACATGCATTCAGTAAAATGTTGATGGGAGACATCCTATTTTAACTTTAATGTATTTATGAAAATTTCTTCCCTGGATAGATTCACTATCTCAAATGCAGCACTCTTTAATATCTTCTTAATTCCTTACACAATGTAAGCTCAACCAAGTCTATGTTGAATATTATTTACTTAATTTATAGGGCAATGTTTTCTGCTGCTTTCCATAATTTATAGGTATGTCTTCTTTTGGAGCTTATAGTGGTATGCTGGATACAGTATATACTGTTTGAGAGGCAATTCTGCTCATGTCTTCCCAAGTGCCCATTCAGTAACTTCATGTTAACAACCTGAAATCAGTCATGCTGGGAATATTCACACCATGGAAATTAGCAAATGCTACAAGTTAAGATTCTAGTCTTATGGTATTTCTACCATCTTATATCTGTAACATGGTATCTCAGCCATGGCAGAGAAAGAGCAGCTGGGAGGTTATATATTACTCTTCTATGCATTGGCTTCCATTCATAACCATTGTCTAGAATTAACTAAATGTCTTAGCTTAAATGCAAGAGAGCAATGGAATAATGAGGAGCAGAAGGCATGTTTTGTGGGCGCCATGGTTTTTGCCATGGACAGTGGTTAAATATTAAATTAAATAACTTTAATTCTCAGTTCTGGAGTCTATTGCTTTTGAGAAAACCATGTTGTTAATAATAAGTAATGATTATCTTGTTGGAGTGAAATTACCAGAGATCTAACTCATAGTAACTTTTTGGATGAAGATGGCTGGTCATATATTGTAATCTGATGAGATAGGTCCATTGGGATAATGATTGCCAAAGGACTTTGGAGCCTTATGATAAAAAACATTTCCTAAGGGAAAGAAGAAGTTTACAAACTTGGCCAAATAAAGAAAACTTTGATTCCAAAGGAGAACCTTCTAGGGGAAGAACGGGAGTTTTGTTCCTCGGATATGACTGTCATCTTGGTCCTGTCTGTGCTCATATTTATGTTTTTTAGTACGAAAAGAGAAGTATAAATAGAAATTAATAAAAGCTTTTTTTTTTTTTTAGTATTAAAACCCTGTGAAATATTGGGGCACAAATACGATGCTTTGGATTCCTGCAAAGGGAGCATAATGCAGGACAGGGGAAGAAAATTCTACCCATTTTGCAGCAAAACTCTAATAATTCTTGACCTTTGGTAAAAATAATAAATTGTATGTCCAGAATAATATTTATGAGATGTAATTAGACACATATTCAACATATAAGTCCCAGCAGTTCATGTGGTCCCGTGTAATATACTCCTGCCAATGAATGGTCTAATGGAGCCAGCAGTGCTACCACAGAGGCACAGGTGCCTGGCAGAGGTGATAGTTTTAGTGAAAGCAACTGTATTCAGAGAAGTATTACTTGCCTGGGGGTTGGTGCTTCATAGGTGAGAATAGTACCCATTAGAATTGGCCATTAGCTAGTAGGAAAGTGTACCATTGTAGCCACAGGTAGAATGATACCTTATTACAACTGCAGAGACATTCGAAGTCTCTAATGCAGGCGTTGCTTTAAGTAGTGAGATCATGGAAGAAATAATAGATCCGATATTGTTGTGAGCTCTCAGTTGTTTCACAAAGAATTAAATTTGAACAGCAAACTCTATAAAAATCTCTATTACCAACTTTATAGAAATAAATAAGTTAATATGTATAAAAGGCTTATATAAATGCCTGGTACAAAGAAAATACTATATAAGTGTTAGTTGCTATATCATATTACTGTTGTTATTATTATTGCTATATTTCTAGTACCATCATCATCTTATTTCTATATACTTTAGAAGTAAGGTTAGCATTCTGTTTCCAAATGATTAGGCTTTGGGGTGTAGGGCACTGTGGATGGGCTTGAATGACCATTAGTAATAAGAAAATTAGTGTAGAGAAATGATACTAAAGTCATTTTTTTCATAGAAGTGTAAAGTAGAAAATAAGAATATAAATTTTACATCTCAGTTTTTTAAATCTAACTTTATACATTATCTACATGAGAGTTGGCTTTCTATAAAATTCTGAGTTATAATTAAGTTATTTATTTGAGGTGAATTTAGAAATGTAGACATTATGCTTCCCTACTTGGACAAGGTAAGAGATAGTACAAGACACACATCATTAGGAACAGTATGGAAAGGCACAGGGGAATTTATTTAAATCATCTTGAATAAGCTATGCTATTAAATATAACACACACATTTTTTTCCACAAATGTTACTACTACATGTTTAACATCAAGGGAATTTAAAAAGCAGTTGCACTTAAATAAGGTATTCCTGTTTCCTTGGAATGCATTTCCAATATTAAGTCATTAACAATATAGCATAATGCCATTACATTTTAAAGTACTTTGCATTGCCAAAGGTAGCATGACCATAAAAACAAAGAGAAATATGATCCTGGTCCTTTTGTTTTCTTGGCAATAAGCATGTTACTTCATGTTTGAAAGATAAAACTGGATTCTGATCATACATTCTTATCCTCCACAGAATGCCATGGTTTATAAATTAAAAAAAAAAAAAAAAGTCTGGCAAAGGAACAAATTGAAAATGAAATGAAAATCAGAAATTTTAACAGTAAAAAATTAGGAAAAATTTGAAAATATTAATAGAAATAGAAAAGTAAACAGCAAAGTAACATAAATAATGTAATTTTATTACTAACATTAAACATTAATTTGCAGTATTTATTCACACTGTATCTTTATAAATTCAGAGTAAAGATTAAATGGGTAATAGAGAGGGGTGACTCCTTGTCTTTTCTTACCTATATCATTCCTGAGAATAATATGAACATTCTCACAATTATTAAGTGAGAAACTAAAATGAAAAAATAATGCAAAATGATGTTTCTTTCATATTTCAATTTGATTATAAATGAAATCACTAATGCATTGACTTTTATTGAGTAAATTAATAGCATTTTATTTTGGGATATTACGTGTACATCTGAATTCCTAATTCTAGAACAGCTTGTCTAGTTGGAATTATTTTACTTGAAGAGGAGTGAGGAGAGAGATCTCTCATGTGTGATCCAAGTTGTTAGGTTTACATTTTATTCAATTTTATTTTATTTTTGAAAATGATTTATTCTTTTGTACATACATAGATGACTGAATTACAGCCGACAGCTTAGAAAAGAATCCAAGGGACTCTTCTAGTGTCTACTGAGTTCAGCTATTCTGGGTAATTGGAGGGAGTTGTGGCTCTCTCATTCTGACCCTTTAGAATCAGTGAAACAACACAAATGACAATATGTTGCTTCCAGTTGGAAAAGAAGGAAAGACCCTGAGATATTTCCTTATACATGCAGGAATTAGAAAGGCACATTGACGGCTGTGTTCACTGATCTTGCTGACTTCTATTTGATTTTTCTCTTATAGGGCTGGAAGGAGAGCGCTCAGGCTTTTCTCTTGAGAAATGTTGGCACAATTCAGATTGGCAACAACCCATTTAGGGAGCCCTGGCGATTTATGGTGGGAAAAAGATATAAGGTAAATTGAGAAGTAGGCAAGTTGTCTTTGGTGGCTATAGTATTTCCAGTTCAAATATCTCACTTGCCAATTTGCAGACCTTCTCCTTAGGACTTCAGAACTCTTGTTTCTTCTCTTTCTTTTTCTTCATCCCTCTAACCATCCAACCAATGTGGTTGGTTCTGTAGTAGAAATGTGCAAACCAGTTATATGAATGTAGAAGAGGAAGGGGGTGACTCAATCCAGAAGTTCAGCCTTCCAAGAAGATAGTGGGATAGAAATTAGAAATTTGCTGATTGAATTTCTTGAGGAGGGTTGTGTAGATAGGAAATTACAGGTCAGGAGAGCAGCCTATGCAAAGACATAGAGACACGTAGTTTGTTGTAGTTGGATCATGGATAACATGCATAAAAATGCTAAAATATGAGGCTTTTTTTGACTTCCTTCCCCCTACTACAGAGGGTAGGATAGGCCTAACAGTGGAGCATTTAGATGTACAGTAATCTCAAGGATAAATACTAAATTGTTTCTAAGAGAAAGTGCCACAGATTAAATAATAATGAAATCTTGAGTGAGATCCAGATGTGCATGGGCCCAGGAATGAAAAATTCTTTTCAGAAGTCCTAGACTTGGATAGCATGCAGATGATGAGAGAAAAGAGGACAAAGAATAAAGGGAGAACATCATCCAGCTCCTATCCTGTCTCATCTCAGAACTGTCCATTGCTGTATCTACTGCTGAAATGTTCTTTCTCCTACTTTTCTCTGCTCACTCCTACTCATGACTCTGTTTACTTCCAAGGAGACACTTTCCCTAAAATCCTTGTCACAACTAGTTTCCCAGGTTAGGAAACTGAAGACCTAAACCATGAAAATGAGATAGAGAACTAGTAAGTTTTTAGGTTAGTTTAGGAGGTAGAATGGACAGGATTGGTGGCTAATTTCATGTGAGGAATGAAAGTCAGGAGTAGCTAAATAATTTGTGAGAGCATATTGTTTATAAATTAAGAATTTCTAATGGTGACATCAAAGCATTTGACAAGTGTGGGCCCTTCTTTGAATGAGACCCCGTGCAATTGCACAGGGCACATACACATGAAGTTGGCCTTGATAAAGGGAGAGAGAGGAGGTAAATATTATTTTTAACATAAGTGGTTAGATGGTGGTAAGTACCCATAGTGGAGAAAATTAATCTTGAAACTCTCTTACTTACAGCACATTAATCGGGCAGTATCTAGTGAACAGTTGAATATTTGCTTATGAAAAAAATCTGCTTTTATTTTCTTCATTGTCCACCTGCTCCCTCCCAGGCCCTAATCCCACAATCTCTAGTAAGTTTTATATTTTACGATGGAACAAAATTTTAAACCAAAAGAATAATTGAGTCTGCTTGAAAGTAACAGAGAGGCGGCTTTTGTCTCCATCAAGATTGCAGGATATATTGTCCTAAATACCAGAAAAGGAAGAATTGAGTTGATTATTTCAGTGCAGTGAAGACAGTAACTGATTTCCCAAGCTGTATCCTGGAGACTTGCAAGAAATAATAATCTTCCAAATGTGTTTTATTTATTGACTACGCCCCCTTAGGGATTTCTATTTATTTTTACTTTGTACTCCTTATTGTAGACTCCCTTTTAGTAAGACATTTATTTCCAAAATAATATTAATACTATTTATTTCTTTTTAAATTAAACTTATTGGAGAGATATTGGTTAATAAAATTATATAGGTTTCAAGTGTTCAGTTTAATAATACATCATATGTATATTGCATTATGTGTTCACCACCTAAAGTTATATTTCCTTCTTTCACTTTTATTTCTGAAATGACATAAAAGCCAATTATCTGTTCTATAATCTAAAACCATCCCACGCAAACCAGCTTCCTGATTTCTGACATGAGTCTTTGTGGAAAAAATGTGACTGGCATTTAGCTATTGTGTTAAGTTTATTGGAAGATGACACGGATGATGGTGCCGCTGAGTGCTCTCCCATGACTCATAGACAGAGTTGCCTAGAAACTAACCCAAAATAACATTGCCGAGGTACATCAAACCAGGGAGCATGGGCTGCTGTGAATCAGGACAAAGGTGCCCCAGTAGGCAGCTAAGTTTCCTTCTCATTCATGCTTTCAATTTGGAAATTTTGTGGCCTTTGGTCAGTGATCCATAGAATGAATAAGAACTTTCGGATATATAATATCAAATCTAGTGGCCCTTTCTTTTTCCATTACTGACTGTGATATAGGCTTCTTTGAAAATTTGATCCAATCATGAAAGATGTGGGGGTCAGCTCAAACTAAATAGAGTAATAAACCAGCTCAGCCCTTAAAGGAGACCATGAATTTATCATGTTTTTCCAGGATTTAAAATCTGGTTTGCTTTTAAACCATGCTACACAATTAAATTAAATTTAAGAGTCCCATTGTTATGTGCTCTTTCAAAAATACATGGTCATATTGTTATACAATTCATTTTGAATTGTTAGCTTCAGTCATTTTTGACATATATGATTAAATAAGTGCTCCAATTTCAAATAAAAAACAAAAAACCCTACAAACCAAAAATATACATATGTATCTGTACAAGTATGTGCGTGTATGTGTTTACAAACACATTCATAGTGTTAATATTAGTAGAGCAGTAAAATAAGGTGAGGAAAGAGAAAAAAGTTCATTGGATTTGCAAGTTAGGTCATTACTGATGATCTTTGCAAAGCTTTAGTGAGCCTTGTCTGAACAGGCTAGAGAGGGACTAAGAGCTAGATAGAAGCTATATATTGCTAAGAAAATAGAGGTTTTATTGAGATTGTTATTCTGTGAAGAGGTTAAAAAATAAAATATCTTTTTACCCTTACTTATACATTTGTGAATATCATGTTAGCTCTGATCTCAATACTTAAAAAAGTCTGCATACTCATTTTGCTTTCTGATATTCCTTTGCTGCAGTTTTATTACACTAATTTTCATTAGTAGCTATCTTTACATTTAAACTTGAAGGAATCTCTTTCTCCTATAGCACTTACAGTACAAGGCAACTGACTATTATTAATTTCCTCTTTGTGGAGAAATACGTGTGTGTTGGAGGAGAGACTTTCTTCATTCTCATTGCCTTTCACACGATCATTTAGAGATCATTTACATTCTTTGTAGGTATGCTTGGCTTAAGATAGGTAGTAATTATACCTAAATCCAAATTGCATTTTATTCAATGGAGCATAATCATCACCATCACCATCACCATCGTCGTCATTAATGTATCATATTTTACTTGTACATTGCAGACTATATTTTAACACAGAAAATAAATTCAAAATAAACTTTAAAGTTTTGGTTGATTTCTATAATCTAAATTTAACATCAACTATGGCAGAATACCTCTTGTAGAGAGCAATAATGGGGGTATATGACATTAATGGGATTGGCCAAAGAACAAGGATATTTCGTTTTTTCAAGTGCTCTTTAAAAGCCCAAGTTCTCATTCTACATTTATGGAAGTCTTAGAAAAAAAGGAAATCTGGAAATAAACCTTGTCTACTTCCTGAAGTTAATAGCTGGCTATGATTAAATTGCTTCTTTAATTTTCAGTTCTATTTTCTTAATGTTTGTGTTGGAAATAATGATCAAGTTATATAGGGCTTCAGGATGTTCATCTTTAGTATTTATCCTTATTTTAAATTTAGAATTTAAATTTGGCTCTCATTAATGTCATGTTAGGAACAATTTAAATCCCAGATACTGCTGAAATAAAGAAGTTCTGGTAAGAAGTAGTGGCCACTGGGATGCTCTACTCAGATGCTCCCTTGGAACCTAAGTACTCATTCTTCCAGCTGCTGTTAGTAATGACAGCTGATGACTCAAAACTAAATGGTTTTCCAGAAACTGCCTTCACTGGAAAAAAGCTGGTTTACTCAAGTCATACCCCTCCCCAGGGACAGTCAATGTTCAATGACTAGTACATGTTGGGGCACAAAAACTTGACCCCTCACTTCCATTATGGAAAATTTTGAAGGCAATCCACAATTCGAAACTTGCTTTAGGATTGGCCAAAGATGTATTGCAACGGTTTTATAATTCATCCTCTTCATTTGCCCAATTCATCCTTCATAGATATTGTTTCCCCAACCCTGGTACTTCTTCCATGAAAATCTTAGACACGAAATATGTTTCATATAACCTATGATGGATAATATTTACATATACTGAATCAAAATTTTTTTACATTGTTTATTTGCTAGAAAGATAAGCCAATTAAGAGTGCTATTTCTCTCCAAGCAATGAAGCCTGTGGGTATAAGCAGAGCCTAGAAAAATAATGTGCAATGTATAATACACCTGTACTTTAGGCAGATTGCCCCAATACTTCTAAATAATTTTAAGCAGGGAGTAACAGAATATAATTTTAGAAAAGTCATTCTGACCACTAAGGCCTAGAGGCATCAGGGAGATGCAGAGTTACCTGTTTAGAGGCTGCTTTTGTCCAGGTGAGAAATCGATGGGGGTTGAAAGATTATTGATGCAGCAAGGCTTCAAATGAGAAATATAAAAGAGCCACATGGGAGCTAGAATCAATGGACTTAGCTGGTGACTGGATCTTACACATGATGGAAAGAGAGGAGTCACACAGAAAGTGGAGTTTTCCAGATCTGTAGGCTGTCTGGGTCAATGGTAATGTCCTTCATTGGACTGAGATAACTGGAAAGGAAGGAGGCTATAGAGAAAAGATTAATCAGTCTTAGAGTAGCTGAATTTCAACAAAGAGTACTTAGAGAAAATGGAATGATGTTGGATGAGAGAGGAGAGACTACTTTGACTTGTGTATTAGAAGCATGAAGGTTTCTTGCTTGTTTTCCTTTTGTAAACAATGAGTAGCATTACTCAGACTCAATATAATAAAATGCCCCTTCTTTCGAGTCACTCTCTATTATCTCTGAACTTGTCCTCTTCTAACCAGACAACTCAGATGGAAACTTTATTTGAACACATGTACCAATTTTCCACAGCAAAATGGTTCTGGTCTAAGCTGGATCTCCAAAGAAAGCACTAGGAAGAACTGATTATCTTGTTTCTGATATCAAATCCATAGCATAACTAATTTTAATTCCAAATAAGAATGGAAGCAGCAAGAAAGGGGATAAGAAAAAAGGCATTCAACAACCTAGGTAATGTATCATTCCTCCATCATTTTATAACTTGACAAATAAACAGTATAAATTATGAGAAAAATGTTTTGGGGGCAAATATCACACTTCAAGGGTCTATTCAAGGATAAAGGCCATAGAAAATGAAATACTATAAGCAGAGACGTGTGCATCTGCTCTAATCGTGCTCTTCCTAACCTCTGAACCTCAAAAGGACTTTCTTCTTCAATTATAAAAGCAAGTCATACATGCCATGATAATTTACCTTGATATTATTAAAAGAGTTGTCAGCATGTAAATGCATCCCTTCATTGGGGAAGAAGGCTGTAGAACCATGAACTTCTTCTCTTCCCACTTTTCACAGTAGAAGAATTGTACCGATAATCAAATGATATAACTAATACATCACTAGTAATTTATGCAAAAACAATAGCAGCAAAAAGAATCAATATTGCCATATTAGAAACATTTATTCTCAAAGGGCCCAGACCAGATTATACAGAAGTTACATATTTTGATTACTTCTGCTTTAGATTCTCTGCCGTTTGTGATAGGTTGACTGTGCGATTTTTCTTTTTTTCTTTTTTTTTTTTAAACACAAATAGTCTCTGTGAATGTTAGGAAAATTGTAAACATCATGAAGAAACAAGAGAATTATTTCTTTATCTTATGAGTTATATATTTTAAGTATAATTATAAAATTGTCATCCAAATGACCTTGCTTACCTTTAGATTTCCGTTTCGTGGCATAACACACACTTGCAGGTGAATCTCAAAGTTGTAAAACATGACATACTCCTACCTGCGCCTATTCTTCAAATGCCCTTCTGTTTCCCCAAATATTTATTTATTCAGAATTAGAAATAACTGGAAATAACATCAAAAGAAGAGAACTCTGTTACTTGTAATTATTCATCATTTTAACCTCTCTAGAATTCATTTTTTTTTTACAGAAACATTATAAATCCCCCAGGATCATACGATAAAAAAGAAGAAAAACTTCTACCTATGTAGCACAGAAGTTTCATTTTATTTTTAGATGAAGAAACATGAAATAATTTTATTCAAACTCTTTTAAAACTCTAGAGATGACTTCTTTCAATTTTGACCTATTACCAGGGCAAAACCCATATCCATTTCATTATAAGTCATGAGGTTTATTTATTTATTTTTTGGTGTAAAATAAAATAAATGACAAAGTACAAATAAAAGTGACTTTTTCAAGAGTAGTTGGTGAATGACATCAAAGGAACTTTTATTAGATGAAGAATCATTTCATCTTCCTGAATTCTAGACCCTAGTGCTGGACATCTAACCAAAAGCAATGAAGATACTTGTCAGGCATACAGAGCTTAGAAGGGGATAAGTACAGGGCTGCAAAACCTAGAAAATATTTCTTCCTAATACATTTGGGATTTCACATCAGGTTTTGAAGTAAAGAACTGGTTCTAGAATTCAACCCATGGAACGAGAGATCAGAGACTTAACTTCTTCCCAGGAGGAATCACTATGTAGTAGAGAGTTGGATCTAATATTACCAGACCCCTGACTTAGTAGCTGAGTAAACTGCACTAAAAAAATTCTTTATGTCTTATTAATTTTACATAGAGATAGGAATGTTTCTACCTACCTCACATGGCAGGTAGTGTAAGAAAATAACATAAGGAAAGCACCTGGCATATGTTGAGTTTTACATAAATATTCATTTACTCTTACATTTTTAAATCATACTTGTTATTTGGAGAAACATATTGCTAAGTATTTTTGTTCTTTTTTAAATCTCTTTTTGAGCTAAGACAAAGAATCATATTTTCAAATATGACTCACAAGAATCAAAAATCTAGCCTGTTATTAATCTTAAAGGCAACTGGGAAGGGCAGACAAAGTTGAGAGAAGCTTGAGACATCAAACAGAGCTCCTTAAGTCCTGAGCAAGAGGATTTGAGTTGTCTCCATCTTATATGATGGCTTATGGGTGGAACACTGTCTAGATCTTCATAAATCTATAGACTCCAGGTTTAGTAACAACAAGGAAACCTAAGCCACGGGCATCCTGTAAAGAACATTCCATGGCTAGAGAGCCACATCTTAGTAAATATTATTATTCTATTACCTAGAGGCCCTGACAATTGATGACAAGAACATTAGCCTTCTTTTCTTTCCCCTAGAGGTATCCCACTGGTAAAGGAATGAATGGATCACAAGTGCTTTAACTCCTTCTTCTCCATATCTTTCTCTATTTAACAAAAGCTTACAACAATGACCAGCACACAGACATGTCAGTTTCCTCCTATTTAGCTCACTGCACCTTTATGTAAATTTCTAATAAACTGATCCTTATGAAATGATGGAAAAAATATTGAGCAAGCATTCAGGAACAGAAATTCTTGTGCTCATCTTGATCTTGTGCATGTTACTAAATTGCTGTGAGATCTTTTGAGGATTACATGAAATAAAGATAATGGAATCTACATATTTCCGAGTCACTTTGTTTTACCCGTTAAACTAAAATTATACTTTTTCTGTGTCTTCAGAATGATTTGGGAAAGTTATTTGTGAGTGATATATGAAGTAATAGAAAGTTTAGAAGTATTATATATTATGCAAAAATCAGCTCACTTATTGTTTGATTTTCAGAGAGTCATGCTAAATAAAATTTACTTTTTCTATAATGAAAAGCAAAATTTTTTTACATAAAACCATGCTCATTGTAAAGTACTTAAATAGTTATAAGAGTATATAAAGGGAAGCACATATATTTCTTAATTCCATCTCCAGAGATAGTTATAGTTAAAATCTACAGTATATCTTTCTAGACTACTTTCTATATACATATACAGAAAGCATAATCTCTCTCTCTGTGTACTTCTCTATATGCATATAAATATGATTATATTATCATTGCAAATTTGCAACTTGCTTTTTTTCCTTCTAAACAATACTTTGTAGTCATCTTTACATGTAAATACAAGTTGATCTACATCATAATTTTTAATTCCCATGTAATCTAAATTTTTATTCAAATGTAAACTTTAAGCAAAATGCTTTCACTAAATCTTTGGAGTTTATATTCATACTAATTTCACAATATGATGATGATTTGTAGTACAATCTTCATTTTCACTATAGCAGAAGTAGATTTTGTCACAACTTATCAATGTCAAAATTGTTATGATAATATATCTATAATACATTTTATTTACATAACAATAATAGATAATAATTATTGAAAATAGACTATATTGTGTATCTGGCAATATGCTAAAAGCTTACTATACATTATAATATTTAACCTTTATAATAATCCTATAAAATAGTAAGAGGTACTATTAATGTTTTCAATTTAAGTGAGGAAAACTGGAGACAGAAGGATTTTAACATCTTAGACAAAGTCAAACAACTAGTTAGAGGTCTGGTTAAGTCCAAAGCCCAAGTTTAAATATTATGTTAAATATCAAAATAATCAGGATACTTACAAACTATATGTAATATAAAATTAAGTTTCGATTCTTTTTTTCAATAAAGTTCCCAAACACACTTAAATTAGTGCTTGGAGCTGGTTCCTCTTCGGACAAGAGGAACCAATCTCATCCCTTAATCATCTTTTTTCCTTGAATTAACTGAGCTTGAGATAGAGAAGAGAGAGAAAGGGGTGCTTACCAATAAGCAAGGCACATTTACATTTGATTTCCAGCAGTGCTGTGGCTGCTCACAACTCAATCAAATGAACTGCCAATGTTTTCAGTTCAAGCACAGCTCTAAGTGGGGCAGCAAGGTCATTATTATTTTGGGGACGCTTTGACTCAGTTTTGGGGACACTGACTCAGCAGCCAAAGCCACTGCTTTCTGGCTGGGGCTCTGGGATTTTGTACCCTTTGGCTGTCTTGGGTTTGATTGCACAGTGGTTAACTTTTAAAGCAGTCCATCTTAGTAGCTGAAGGATTTTCTTTTCTATGGTCATGAGACTATCTCAAATTATTGCTTGGTTTTAACATTAATGTGAGGGAAATTTTCCAGGGTGGTGGAACTGACAGTAAAAATTTATCTAGATTTTTTTGAGTCATTTTTTTATTCTCCAGAGGTCATTTTCATCTGTAATTAAACCCAATGCAGAGAAATAAGAGCTCGAATACTATTTAATGCCTCATCTATGGGATACTATGGAAGATTTGTCTCAGGAAAATCTGAAAGCCAAAGCTCCCTTAGAATAGCCAGTATTTACTGAAAGAGTCTTGGAGAACTTTTATTGACAGTTTAGCATAATAGACTGTAGGAAAGGTTGAATCCTAAAATAGCTTAGTTGTTCTCTCCTTTCTTTTCTTTCTTTCTTTCCTTCCTTCCTTCCTTCCTTCCTTCCTTCCTTCCTTCCTTCCTT
>NW_006435762.1:628236-640472 GCF_000325575.1 Pteropus alecto | reverse complement strand
AAAAAAAAAACCCATTTCTACCATTTGTTCTTTGTTAGGGGCAAACGATGTTAATCAGAGTACTTGTCCTATTTTAAATATTTTCATCTAAGATATCCTAGGTGATTGGTGGTAAACTGGCTATGTATTTTCCCCTCCAATTTTTATCTTACCTTCCTAGATTTTTTTTCTTCGTTTCATCTTACCTCTTTGAGGGTTTCATTGCTCTGGTCCTACTTCCTTCCTTCCTTTCTTCTTTCCTTCCTTCCTTTATTCTTTTCTTTCTCTTATATGATAATTTAATGAGATTTTTTTTATTTCCTGTTAAAATTTTGTTATTTTTTTTTAAACTTTATTTTTTTTTCAATTATAGTCGACACACAATATTATATTAGTTTTAGGTGTACAAGATAGTGATTAGATATTTGTGTAACTTATGAAGTCATTACCCTGATAAATTTAGTGCCCTTCTGACACCATGCAATATTATTGACTATATTTCCTATGCTATACTTTACATCCTCATGACTATTTTGTAATTATCAATTTGTTTTTCTTAATCCTTTCCCCTTTATCACCAATTCCTTCATCTTTCCTCTCATCTGGCAACCATGAAAATGTTCTCTGTATCTATGAATTTGTTTTGTTTTGTTTATTTAGTTTGTTGTTTAGATTCTACATATAAGTGAAATTATATGGTATTTGTCTTTCTTTGTCTGACTTATTTTACTTAGCATAATTCCATTTAGGTCCATCCATGTTGTTGCAAATGGCAAGATTTTATTCTTATTTGGCTGGGTGATATTCCATTGTACATATGTACCACATCTACTTTATCCATTCATTTATCGATGGACACCCAGGTTGCCTCCACATCTTGGCTATTGTAAATAATGCTGCAATACCTCTTGTATATCTTCTAGGACTTCAAAAGGTAGATTATCTACCATATATTGTGATCAACATTTGGCTATTGCGATTGCAACTCAATGCCACAGGTATTTGATTTCTTCTTGCCTTTACTCTGTACTTCATCCTAAGTGTTGTGAACAGAATGTGTCCTCCAAAATTCATTTCTCAAAGCTTTAATCTCCAGTGTGACTGTATTTGGAGATAGTGCCTGTGAGAAGATATTAAATGTTAAATGTGGTCATAAACCATAATCTTATAGGGCTGGTGTCTTTATAAGAAGAAAAAAAGACACCAGAGGTCATAGTAAAAAAGTGGTTATTTACAATCCAGGAAGAGCGCTCTCACCGGAAACCAATCGTGCTGGTTCCATGGTCATGAACTTTAAGTTTCCTGAATTTTGAGAAGATAAGTTTCTATTTTTTAAACCATCAAGCCTGTGATATTTTGTTATGGCAGCCAAGCAGACTAAGATACCAAGCCACCAGCAGTGGTAATTTGAATTATTATAATACTACCACCTGCCATGGATTACCCATTACTCATTTCCTTCTGCCAAGGGGATTATCCCTGCATTTCTCAAACAAGCAACTCAATTGCAGAATTTTATTTTGATAATCTCTTTCCTGAGGCGACTTCTGGTTCCAATTATTCTATCAGTTGACAATTTCTGCTTCCAATTATTCTATCAGTCAATACTAGATATCAGATGTTAAACCAAATTGTGTAATCTGAAGAGAGTTTTATAGAAGATCTATTTTCTGTCATTCGAGCGGGGTGTTTGGAAACCCACATGATACAGTGCACTAGGGCTGAAGAGATTAGAACAGGAATGATTTCTGGAACCTGGACACTGAGTGAGTGGACAAGGCTGCCCGAGGGAAACTGAGTCCTTAGGTCAAAGGACTGAACCAATTCATAGCAGTCCTGTTGAGATAATCAAGTTATCTTATTCCAGGCTGCTATCCATGGAAAGCCGATGATACTGTGGACCAACCCTTTGCGCACAGATCTCTTTTCTTCTGGGATTTGGAAACTGCCCCCTCATATCCAGGGGACATAATCGTACCCTGATTTTGATTATTCTTGCCTTACTCTTCTTTTTGTTTTCTTATACCCTTGCCACACTTTGGTAAATAGTTTATTTATCAAATTATCTCTAATTACCCATTTGAGAGTGCATTCTATTTCCTGTTAGGACGCTGAAGACACATTCACTGTATTTATGTTGCCTCCTTTGATTTTTTTCAACAGCCCTATACAATAGGTTATTATAACACTTTAGAGTTACTAATACTTTGGTTATAAGGAGACGGTACATTCCTTTCCAGCTTTTTGTTCTTCAAAGAAGTTAAAATCATACAGTATGTAAAAATTGCAGCCTGTTTTTTTTTTCTCCTCTTATTTTCTTTTTGCTGGTGTTGTGTAGTTTTTTCATATATATATAATTTTAAGGATTACATAACAATCCATTTTGTGGATGTGACAAAAATTAATGAATTGATTTTCTTATGTCAAATATTTGGATCATTTTATGTTTTTCACTACTCTAAATAGAATTGTAATAAACATTTTTTGAGGGTATTACAGATCTGATTTGCTCATTCAGATATGTGCATAGATACATACATATATGTACAATATAAATACACATAAATACATATATTTAACTTGAAAACTCAAAAAACTATTTATAATAACTGTATATGTATGTATATATAGGGGTGTGTGTGTGTGTGTGTGTGTGTGTGTGTGTGGTGTGTGTGTTATCTATAATCTATCTATCACCTATCTATCTATCTATCATCTATCTATCTTCTCTCAATCTATTTATCATGTATCTTTCTGTCATCTATATATGGTGTATCTGTCATTATCTGTCCTTGTATTTTTACATTTATTTATTTATTATTTATTTATTTATTTATTTATTTAGGGAAAGTTAGAAACAGTGGTAATGATCATGCCTTATATTTGAACAGTACTGTAGAGATTACAAAGCAAACCTTATATGGCCAACCAAACTTTCCTGTATATTAGACTGGACATGTAGAGGAGAAATGAAAACACAAAGCTCAAGATTTGCCACAATGTCAATTTGGTCACCTAGATATTGCCACCAAATCTGAAAATTCTGATAACTCCAGAGAGACTCTGATGAATGCTAGCATTCTGGATTGTATTTTCCATGATTGAGAAGGAGTCAAATAGTCTAAGCTTGAAATCTGCACACACAGCCCCTGCTGTGCTATTTACCAGCTGTGCAGAAGATCTGATTTCTCTCAACTTCACATTTTTCATCTATAAATGGGGCTAAAAATACCTTCCTGACAGGGCTGTTGTCAAAATTAAATAAGCATTCACATTTGAAAGTTATTTGTAAAAATGTTAGTGAGTGCTAATGGGCTAAAAACCTACTTGCTGTATGTAGCAAAGGTCTTTATCCTTGGACTACATTACTGGGTTGTTTGTTCTTTTTCACTGGTCATTATATAATCTAGAAGAAATGGACAACCATGTTTCAGCTGCACTACATAATTAGTCCTAAAACAATTGTCATATAGAATATCCCTTGTCCTTATTCTTTATGGTCCTAGTTGCTACTGCTCAACCTCAGCTCTGCTCTTAGCTTGACTAGGCTGTTGCCTCTTGCTGAGTCTTGGAATTCCACAGTTATAGGCAGTTCTTTGCACTAAAATTGCTCTACTTGCAAGACAGATATAGCATGGTATCTTATAATACAGAATATTGGACCCAGAAAAGATCTTAGAAAATATTTAGTCCTCGGATCATAAATTCAAATTCCTAGGGTGGCACGAGTGAATGATAAATATAGTTTTGTGATAATTTCCTCGTATGTGATAAAGACATGAATATAGATAAAATTTTCCTTACTATAAAGAACACAATACTGAGTGTTGATAAATAGAAATGAAACTTTAGCTTCTGTAACTAGGAAAAATTAGTGAATATTGGCAACTTGGGCAAATCGGAAGCATGTGCCTTACATTGGATCCTTGGAAACAGACTCTGAGGACAAGAATGATGTTGGCTTTCTGGGGTGTGCTTTTAGGAGATGCATTTGTAAGAATGTGAGGAAGGCAGGATTGAGTAAAGAGCTCATCTGATCCTATGGGGGAGCTCCAGAGCTGGGATGGCCTCAGAATTGTCCTCCATTGATGGAAAAGAGCCAGGCCTTATTCAATAGCTAAAGGTCCTTACTAGGAGTGGATACAGTTGAGATAGATAGTTCCTTACGCCTGGTCAAAGGCAATTCTAAATATGAGACACAGCTTTGAATGGTCAGCTGTTGATATTCCCAGTGGATATTGGGTATAGGATGATTATGTGTGGTGGTGTTCATGTTGGCTTACAAGAAGAGATCTGAGTAGTACATCATCATATCCCTTCTATGGTGCTAATCAATTTCAGCTGATTATTATCATGTGGAAAAATGAAGCCAATAATACCATATTGTCCATTGTTTCAAGAAATCCTACAATTCAGATTAATGAGTTAAATCTACCTATTTTAAATTTTTGCTCAAATATAAAATACTACAAGTTAAAACACCCATGAGAGACACATCTGATATCAGGGCTCCCAGTTTACTAATTCATATTTAGTTCAATCTCCGTGTTTCAAAAATTAGAATACTGAATCTTTAAAAATAAAATTAAAAAGGCCAGAATCATAGGATTAAGCTGATAATTTGGATTTCCTAGATCTTAATGAAGAGATTCTTGCTCTACATCAAACCAATGTATGTCAATAAAAATGTGCTTTTTCTTAAACTCTCCTTGTGCTTATCAGGTCTCCTTAGGAACATTGTGAATGTTTATTAAAATTGTTTATTAAAATTTATTTACAGGTCATTCTAAAGGAAAGACTTAGTACTAAACACTTCATCGGGGAAGGTGCTGCAAAAAAACCTAGTGACACAGTGCTGGCTTCCTAATTAGCAGTTTAGGACAGGCCTGTGAGTTTCTCTGGGGATCTATAAAAGATTACAATTACCTGGAAAAGTCAGATTGTAAAATACATTCTATAAGGAGATTTCAAATGAAATAGCTTTCTTTTTTATTTTCCTCTGCTTAATGCTAACTAGATGCCATTGAAGTTAGAAAACATTTTTAATTGAAATTTTAATTGCTTATACAGATATTTGTTCATTGTCCTCATTTTCAAGAGACTGAAAGAGAAGTCAAAGTATCAAGAAATTTACAGAAGACCTTGGCTTGGATAACCTAAGCCAAGAGATTTGGTGAATTTGCCTAAAAATCCCCACTTGCATTTACTATTCTTGGCAAAGCCCCAGGGAGAAGAAATGGTCATGTGATGATGAGTAGAGATGAGAAAGAACAGCTATTATGAGTAAAAATATGGGCATTAGTTTGTCTTGTGTTTATTTCTTTTATATTTTTACCTCCTCTTATGTTTCTTCCTCTCATCTACAATACACTTACGTGTCTTCTCTTCTATCAAAAAAAAAATCTTAAAATTTATTTCTCACTCAAACTCCGATTTTTTTTCTTCATCTTGATATTTCTAAACTTCTTAAAATAATAGTATAACTCAGTATTTTTCAAACATTAAGGTAATTTATGATTACAAGGGCATCTTACTAAAATGTACATCCTGATTAAATATATCTGAGATGCATTTTACATTTCTAATTGACTCTGTGGTGAACTTTGAGTAGGAAAATTTTAAATTTGGTTTACAAAACTTTTACCATTTGCTACAAACTGAATGTTTTTATCCCCTCAAACTCTTATTTTAAAGTCTTAGTCCCCAGTGAGATGGTATTTAGAGACAGGGACTTGGGAGGTAATTAGGGTTAGAATAGGTTATGAGGTTGTGTTGATGGAATTAATGCCTTTATAAAAAGAGGAAGAGATACGGGATCTCTGACTCTTCCATGTGAGGACACAGCAAAAAGGCAGCCACCTGCAGACCAGAAAGAGGCTTCTCACCAGACACTGAATCTGCCCGGCACCTTGATCTTAGACCTCTCAGCCTCCAGTACTATGAGAAATAAATGTCTGTTGTTTAAGCCACTTAATCTATAGTATAAATTTCCCCCACTATCTGAAAATAGAGCATTCCACATGAAACATTTTATAAGCTAAAATGGTGTAGAGAAAGAAGCAATCATTGTTAATTTATGAAGAAAAAAATCTGAGTGTTCCCAGACCCCCCAAAATAACCTACCAAATTATAATACATCAAATAACACAACAAACCAAAAATAACACTAACATATGGTAAAAGCAGTGCTATTCTTTCTGCTTGCAGTATGCACCATCTCTATAATGGCTCACTACAAAACAAATACTAACATAACTTTTGTAAAAGTGAATATCTTCTTTCGATTTCTTTTGGTTATCGAAAATAGGTACTAGTGTAGGTCTTTATAAAAATGAAGCTGGGTAATATGAACTTTCAAAAAGTGGAAATATATGTATTTTGTTATCAGAACCTGAACGAAGGTGCTATTTACTAAATTATAGTCTAATTATTCTTTTTTTTGGTTTGCTCAATTCCTTGCATCAAGCTTCCACTCCACTCAGTCTACTGAACATACCAATAACCTTTGCTCTACTAGCTTTTCATAATCCTCATCACAACTACTTGCCCACTCAGCGTACGAGAGTGGTTAATGTCCTCTTGTCCATCTCTCTTGTACTTTATGATTCCGTATCATTCTAGTTACACCCTTCCTTCCTTCTTTTTTGGAATTCTTCAAAGTTCACCTTTTCTGTGCTCACTAGATGCCTTGTTTTCTCACATATTTCTAATTCTTCTTTATTCTTCATATTTTAAATTATCGATCTTTAATAATGACCTCTATTTTAAACATTACTTCTAATTTAATCATTTTTGTCCTGGAACATTTACTTGGATATACTGATGATTCCTCAAACATAACACACCTCAAATAATCTCATCTTCAGATATTCAACAAATACATTTTTCATACTACTGTCTCCAGACCTTTCACTCATAATTAATCTGGACTTAGAATAAACCGTATTATTTTTAAAATAAATTTTAATTTTAGAACAGTTTTATTACAGAATTATTACAAAGGTAGTACAAAGAGTTCTTGAATATCCCATACCCAATTTCTCCTGTCATAACATCTTATATTACTATAAGTACATTAATATAGTACATTTGTCACATTAATGAACAAATATTGATACATTATTAGTAACTAAACCCTATGCTTGATTCAAATTTTTTTTTATTTTTTCCCTAATATCCTTTTTCTTTTGAGGATTTGATCCAGGATACCACATTATATTTATTAATCGTGTCTCCTTGGCCACATCTTGTTTGTGACAGTTTCTCAAATGTTCTTTAATTTTGATGACTTTGACAGTTTTGAGAATTACTAGTTAGAAATTTTGTAGAATATCCTTCAATTGGGAATTTTCTATTTTTTTGTTTTCTCAAGATTAGATTACAGTATATCCTTTTGGGGGGAAGACCACAAAAGTGAAGTACTGTTCTTATCAAATCATACTAAGGTGCATTCGTATCAATATGACTGTTGATATGAATCTTAATCATTGGGCTAAGATAGTATTTGCCAGTTTCTCTACTGTCAAGTTACTTTTTATCCTCTCCCTTTCCATACTATACTTTTTGGAAGAAAGTCTTTATGCACAATCCATACTTAGAGTAGGGAGCTATGTTCCCCCTCTTTAAGGATAGAGTATCTGCATACATTATTTGTAATTTATCTGAGATTTAAAGTACTTTGCTGTCAATGAGAAGAGAATTAGTTTTTCTACATCTGATTTACACTAGAGGCATATCAGTATTTAAAAATTATTATCTATTTCATATTAGTAAAATTTTGCTATGATAAAAGAAGTGAAAATTAAGGAATTAGGTATCCTTCTATGATTGTGACATGGATTACCTAAAAGCAATATTATTTTTCACAACTGCAGAAGGAAATTGAAGTAAGGATAATCACTATTTTATGGGTTCAATGTTTTACTTTCTGATGATACCAACTTTAAATATACATAGAATTATTTATTTTTAAATAGTAACACTTGGGAGTTTGGACCAAAGAAAAAACAATTAAGTAATATCTGGTTAATTTTCTTTAAATTTTTATCTTCTAGCTGTTGGCGAACATGTGGTCTCCGTAGAAACACATATCATATAGATCATAGCCTAATATCAGATGGATTATAGTCTAATGTGTCAATTATACCTCCTTCTTCTGAAAGGAGTATCTCACTTGTAACTCTCTTGCTTGGCTCAAATTGTCTTTTCTATGGATTACATCATTTAGATTACACCAAAATGTCATGGAGGTCATTTCAGGAGTACTATTCTGTATTTAAAACACAGGCACAGCATTTAAAAAATAATAGTTTGTGGAGTAAGTGTGGGTCAGTGTAGGGGATATAGGCACAGAAAATTTATTCTGAACTGTATTGGTTTCTCTACAAGATGGCATACCACAGACTCCCTGCTTCCTTTCAACACAAAAATATTTTCTCTGAAATATTCTCTTTTAAAGGGAGAGTAGCAATTTCATCACCATAACAAAACACAGAATTAAAACATCTGTTTCACATTGTAGCTCATATCTTTTTTTGACAGTTCTAACATGTTTCTGAAAATAACATTTTTTTCCCCATTCTCATGCCACACTTGTGACTAAGATCACTAGACATAGGATTTCAGGTACTTTAAGAATATGTTTCTCTTCCTTCCGTCATATCTTTCTTCTTTCTTTCCTTTATTCCTCCCTCCCTTCTACTTTCCCTTCTTTCCACCCTCCTCCCTCCCTTCATTCTTTCCTGCCTTCTTTCTTCATGAAAAGAATATAGTGAAATCTAAGAAAGCAAGGATCTTACTCTCATGATGATCTAGGCATTATTATTAGTCCTTTGAATGGGTTGCTATTCTTGGTCTCTATCATATACAATTATTTTTCATAAAATATTCTTTTTTATCTACTCATTTTCTTTTTTATCTACTTCTCAGAGGTCTCTCTCATGCAATCTTGTTATTTCTATGCTCTTTCCCACTCATAAAGTTAATCACTATTTTTACTTTTATAGTTATTATTTATTTGATTGCTTTCCTAAACACTATAATTTAGTTTTGTCTGCTGTTTGAAAATTCAGTAACTAGAACAATATAGAATGTTTTTGTGACTTTTTTTCCCACTCAACATTATGAGCTTTATCTGTGTTGTTGCATGTTTCTGTCATTTATTTTTTCACTACTGTACAATAGTTCATTTCCATGATGTCACTCTTTTAGAATCTATTTCACTGTTATGCTCAAAATATATATTAAGATTGTTCCTAGTTTGAGGTTAGCATAAATAATCCTGCTGTGAACAATAATATATATATATATATATATACATTTTTGTGTATATGTATTTTGTTAAATATATATTAATAGTAGATTTGGTGTCATTGGATTGTATTATACATATTGAGTAAATTAATTTCAACTTTTCTAAAATAGTTACATCACTTTACATTCCTAAGCAGCAGTGTGTGAAAGTTCTTACTGCTGCACATTTTGTCAATGATTTTACTTTTGGTCTTTTAATTTTGGCCAAACTAGGTGTCACATGATAGCAACTCACTGTGCTTTTAGCTTTCCCACTGGCAACTTGAGCAATTTCTTTTGAGATATGATTATTCTAGTCTCTTGACCATGATATCTCTACCTATCTTAGCAGGACTTATATACCCTTTTCAGGAGAATTAGTCCTATGACTAGGTAAGAAGCTGCTCGGCTTCCTGACCTATTGGCTTCACCTTCCTTAATTAGCACATGTCCCAGGGAAAAATGAAGCTTTAACTCTCTGGCTCAGTTCTCTGGTACTTAGTCTGTGCTCTCAGGCCTTTAATCCCATTTTGTTTTATTTTCTTGCTTTCTATTTTGTACTTCCTTTCTAGTTATCCTCAGTGGGATGTTGGTCTCAAGTATCTATTCAGCCATTAGTGGTAACACAAACTACACATTTCTTATTTTCTACAAGATAATTCAACAAATATTTTAAGGTATTTATTGTGGGTTTGACATGGTACGAAGTGTTAGAGATTAATATCCATGATTTTAATAGTACCAACATAGAATTATTAGGTAATATGGGTAAACTAGGTATTAAGCATTATGTTCTGCAATGAAATTGAGCTATAAAGGATTAAGCATATTATAAGTTAAAAAAAAACAAAACAAAACAAACCACCTATAATGATAATAAAATGCAATAGTGTCTTTTTGGAAAAGATGAGTAGATAAATAGTGTCCTTGAAGCAAAGGTTCTATCAGAATGATAAAGTAGTATGTACAAGGGATATGAATTCAAATTAAGGACAGAAAAATTAGTGCTACAGTATCATGCAATTATAAGAGAAGTTTGAGATTGTAAATAAATTTGTGGTAAAACTTAGAGTTGGCACTGGGAGAAAACAAATCGCCTTTTGCAAAACAATTATAAAAGACTATGTTTTACAGCAAGAATTGAAATTATTCTGAAAATGAAAATAAGAATATTAATGTAAAGAATAAGCTTCTAGACAGACTACTATGGGTCCAGAAACAGTGGTTCGCACTGAAAAAGAATAACAATAACAAGAACAAGAACAACAACAACAACAACAACAACAACAACAAAGGGAAGGAAGGAGGGGAAAGGAGAAAACTTATCTTGGAGCAGAATAGAAATTTTTCTTAGCCACATTTAGCTATAAATTTGCATCAATTGTTTTTAATTAATTGAATTGCACTCTACAGTACAAATTGTTATTTGTAATCATGCAATTAGTTATGTAGAGTTGCATAGAACTTCTATTCCATAATATCAATCTCAACTAAAATTGTATTGTGTATAAACAGTTGAGTTAAAGAATAGTTAGAGTAACATTTTATATAGCTAACGGGACAAGGTAGAGTTTCCCAACTAATACAATAAATATTCTGGTAATTACTAGAGGCAAACTTGGTAAAAATATCTTTCTGAGATGCTGTCTTCAATAATTTTATTTCTGTCCTGAAGTACGAAAAAGAATTTGGATTTAATCCACTGGGAAATAGGAAACCAATAAAAGGCTTTAAGAATGTGAGTGACATGGACACATTTTTATTTTAGAAATAAAATGAGTTTGGTAGTATTGTGGTAGTTGAAAAAGAAAAGCCTGGAGACAATTTTAGTAGTGAGAAACGATGAAAGCACTAGAGATGTAGGGGAGTGGATAGTTTTGTAAGATATCAATCTAAATTCTTTAGCCTGGTAAAAAGACTCTGTTGTAATCCTAGCCTTTAACATTCATTATTCTCCTATTCTTGCATTCATTCATTTATTCATTCAACAAAGAACAAGTATTATATGACAGATTCTGTACTAAGCACTGGGGATATGGCAGGGGAAAACTGGCAAACATTCCTTCTATCATAATGCTTACAGGTCAAATGGGAAAAAAGATACAAGACATTTAATAAATAATATAGATATTATGTCAAAGGTAATAAATTTTATGAAGAAATAAATAGCAAGGAAGAGGATTAAGAAGTGTTAAGAAAATGAAATTTCAGATAATTAGTAGGGAAGGCTTCATTGAGAAGAAGAAATATCTTTGGGAGATTTTTGAGCAGATACCTGAAAGCAGCTGTGAAGATGAGACATGTGGATATCTGGAGAAGTGACCATGGCTAAAAAACGTTTTTAGCAAGTTTAGAAACCCTGAAGTAGAAATGGGCCTGGTGTGGCTGAGGAACAGTAAGGTGTTCACTTTGGCTGGAATAGAGTGGGCAGAGGACTGTTAGTCAATTAGGTGATACACATAACAGGGAAACCAGGATATTTATAACTCTATAGGCCTTTGCAAAACTTTTGCGCTTTATTTGGAGTGAAATAGAAAAAAAAAATTGAACATTTTTCAGTAGAGGAATAACATGATCTTGAACCAGGTATGTAGCAAACATAATATGCTTGGATAAAGAATATGACTATATGTTTAGATAGAAATGTCCTTGATAATTTGCAAATCAGTCTTTCATCATCGGTCAGCGTTCTCAAATTATTTTAGTGCTAATAAGAAAAAACATTTTTATATACTATGAATTTTTATTAATTTTTAAGGAAAATGATAATAGAGGAACTAAAATACATTTTAAAAGTTCTTAATTCAGGAAAAGAGTTGAGTAGGAAAAAATTTGAGGCAGTAAATAAAAATGAGATGTTAAAAGAGCTACACTATTAAAGAACAATAAAATGTAACTGAAAATATTATCTGATTAATCGTTTATATCAATGTTTACTAATTTTTTCTTAAACAATTAACTGTAAA
>NW_006435762.1:622258-628201 GCF_000325575.1 Pteropus alecto | reverse complement strand
TTCTTAAACAATTAACTGATGAACCAACCCATCCTTCAAAGAAAACTGAACAGGGATAACTTGAATAATATAAAATCTTAAAGTTGGAGTGAGACCTCAAATTCTGGCATTTTCTCAACCACAAAAATGAAGAAAAAGGAAACTGGGTAAAGTCACATTCCTAATAAAGATAATGTTAATGAGATGTTGGTCAATTCTCTTTATTTTTAAACAGAAGTAGTGGGACATGTAATGAATGGAATATCTTTAGAGTTTTGGATGTCTTAACTTTTCCTTCAGTATTAAATCAATCATAGACCTAGATCAGAGAATGATGACAATGGAAGAGGAGCATCTACGAGGAATCGAGGAGGAAGGCAGAAAAGAAATGATGATGGTGAGTCACAGCTGGGTTGTAAATCTCATTCCAGTTTTTAAGTATATTTGTTATTTCCTTGATAGGATGTTAGAGAATATATTCCAGAGAACAGTTCAAGAATCAGCACCCAAATTCTCAGAACTAAGGTTTAAGGTTGAACTACTATTTGGAATCATCAAATTCAACCAACTTATTATCTCACTGACAAGAACAATAAAGACAAACCAGGAGTGTGTCAACAGAAGATAAATAGGATGAGATGTCTTGGATGAGGAAATTCAGTTTACAGGGCAATGATTATAGATGAGGTTGACTATCCTTTCTGGAATATATGATATGCGATTATTCTCCAGTGGCCCATAAAATGTAGTAACAACACAGAACTAATATTACTAACTTGCATTTTTTCATGTGCTTGAAATGTAAAGTGCTTTGATATAGATTATCATATCTGAGACCCATATTTTTCCTGTGATGTAGGCAGGAATATATTTTCAAAGGAAGCAAATGATATTCCTAACTATGAAAGATTTCTCAAGGTCATTTAGCTGCTAAATGGCAAAGCTGGAACTTTAACCAAAATGCTAAGCCCTTCATCTCATGCCGTATCTGTTAATTGCCATGATGACCTAGGCCTGACTCAGGCTGCTTACCTGTTTTCAGACTTCATAAAATACAGAATCTATTTTATCATAATAATGCCCTCTCAAATTCAGTAAATTATTAAAAAGCAAATCAATCTTAAGCAAATAATTATATACATAAATTAATAATTTGTAACTTGAATTCTCTTTCTTGAAGATTTTTAAACTCATATTACCTATAATACTTTATAATTTGTTTTTCAGCCACTAACTGCTGAATAGACATATCAGGAAGGCATAACTGAACATTATAACATAAATAATGCATCCAAGAAAATTTATTATAAGTACAAAAACAATAGATCCAACATTAAATGCTTCATCTAATCTGAAAATAAGATGAATAAAATTTTTACATTTTTTTAAAGATGAAGCTCTCAGTTATATCTGTGGCTACTGGCTCTCTTTAAATATTGCCTCACAGAATGGTGTAGGGTTGAAAATGATGAAAGATTTTGAAAAGCATGTTTGTCCTATAAATGGCAGGTATTGCAATTATAATTAATATTTCTCCTCAAGCTCATTTAATGTCTTTCAAAAAATGATGAGATTGGCAGCCAGTTTGAATCAGTGACTATGGTCTATTGATCTTAAGGTTTAAACTAACACTTCCCCCTAATTATCTAAACCCACTACAGGCAACTTTGTAGTTTGCGTGCAATGTTATATCAATATGAGTGACTTTGTGACCTATCGTTTGTGTGTGAAATAAACACCTGAGGTAGTTATAAAAAAGTTTACTGAAAGCCTCCCAAAGCAACTGGTATGTAAACCTTTAAAATGTTAAAAGAGTTCAGGGAACCAAAGTTGGTATTTTTATGGAATGTTTAAAACCAGACATAAATATTTTAGTGAACTGAACTGCTCAGTCATCTGAAGTTTATGACTTGGTTCAAAACCATTTATCTAGTCAGAAGCTAGTCCTAAACCATAGTTTAATATTTCTGTTGTACAATTGCAGCAATGAAGTATTACTGATTTTCAGTTTGTAGAGTTGTGTATAGCTAAAATAGTTAAAGAATGTGAAAATTGCTGGAAGTGATTAATAAAACCGATATAAACCAATAAAACCAATATAAACATGTGCATTTTACTGAAGAATAATCATTTAGTTTTCAGCAATCTCAGAATTATATGCTTTTACGTATTTTTTTCCCATGACCAAAATAAGGACCTTTACTGAAACCCCATGAAACAAAGAAAGAAGGTAATAAATATTAATAGAGCTGTTTACATGGTTCTGTAGCTGAATTTATGCTTGCAATAATACAGGTACACTATCCAAATTGCTAGCAAGGGGAAAAAATGGGTTTTATTAATGTCTACAATTTCAAAGTGCTGCTCCAGATTTTACTCTGAAAATTATTGCTTAAAATCAGTGGAATGTGTAAGACTGTTTTCTTTTAGTTTCTGTCCTGCATCTTATTTCTATTACTCTTTTATTTTGAAAATTCACAGTTAAGCAGCTAGCTTCTTCATGGTATATAACACAATAAAAATGAAATTACATTAAAAAGTAAAGTTTTGCCCAAGATACTAGATAACGCTAAGGTATCAATGCAATTACTCTACTACCATAACAATGAAGAATTCTCTAAAATGCAGTTTCATTCTTCAAGTCTTAGAAGAGAATCAAATGTGCTTTATTAGAATAAGCCTTGAGGACAATGGCACTATTGTACCCTAAGAACCCCGAATAGTGTCAGTTATAAAGTAAGTGCTTAAGAAAATTTTTTGAATAAATTATTAAATAATCATAATGAGTTGACTACAACCTATGTTTACAATATGCAGAAGTACAGGACTGAGAAATTTGCTTCACATTTTCACCAAGGTACTGTGCCAGCACACAAAACTCAACATGTCTAAAATCAAACTTATAATTTTCACTATAGCTTCATTACTGTTAATTCTCTATTCTGATGACTAATGCCACTTTGGGCAAAATCTCTGTCAAATATTACTCCATATCATCTTAGCCTCTTAAAAGGCCAATGCCTTGCCTATCTATTCTAGCTCTGCAATGTATTTTCTTTTTCAATTTGGCAATATAGTCTCCAATCCCATTTGCCACTGTTCTATCTTGTGTATTCAGGATATTTTGTTCTAACAAGTGTAAAAGTCTTTTATATGTTCTTCTTGCCTTCAATTTCTGTTCTTCTAAAATTACACTGAGATTATAGCAGTTGTCAGCTGCATCAGTTTGTACTAGGTTATGCTAAATACACAGGGACAAAGAAACAAATAAGATGCAAAATAAAGATAACATTTTTATTTTTTATACATATAAGGAGTCCAGAAGTAGGATGTAGACCATTATGATTACAGAGAACTAAATTTCGTCTATTGCTGCTTTACTGTCTTTCATGAGATACCTCATGACCCAAGATGGCTGCTTGAGCTGTAACCAACATAATTACATTCAAGCCAGCAGGAAATGAGAAGGAGCGTGAGTGCACCCTTTGGAAGGATATTTTCCATAATATTTCTGATTAACATTATTGGCCAGAACATAAGCATGTGCTTACAACTTGTTCCACAGAGGCTGGGAAAAGTAGGATGTCCAGGAGAAAATGGCTGCAATCTCTGCCAAATCTTATCTTTACAAAAATTCTCACAACACACCTTGCAAAGTTGACATTAATGTCTTTGGTTTAGATGATAAATATCCTTGGAGAGGTTCAATAATTCTACAATTTCATTGTCCTCAGTCCACGGTCTCTACTTTCTGCTGCTTTCTGCCTCCTCTTGTACTACCATACTATCCTTCTCTGGCAACGAATGGCTCTTAAGCTTTTCAGAGGAACAAATGCTTGATGAATGAATAAATCATTGGTCAAATGTGAGTGGTAGGGAGCATTTAATTGTATCTGAGAACCTCAAAGTTCTATTCCAGCATCATAAATAGCTAGTTTTAAGAAAGAATATTTATCTCTTCCCTTATACATCATTATTATGAAAGGAATACATGTAATATTTCAAACCTCTCAACTGCTGTCAGAAACCAAGAAATTTAAGATACAGGAGTATGACAAGGAAGAAAGGATTGGTAGTACAGAACTTATTTTTACTTATAATTTCTAACAAAAGTTGATTTATTCAAACTCTTTTCTTTATGTGTGATCAACTGAACATTTTGATCTTTTAAGAAAGGTAGAAATATTTCTAGATATGTGAAGAGGACCAAAGTATTCAAAATTGAAGGATTAATTGAGTAAGCATCACTGAACAAATCTCATTGTTCAGGTACGTTAGTTACTGGAATAATCAGAATGCCTAGTATTCCGTATGATCCCTAAGTATAGTTTTGTTGAAAACTTGGGAGAAATTATATTGTTATGGCAAAAGTCATACAAATAAATTACATTTAGTTGAGTACTTTTCTGTTTCCTGTGCTGCCCACCCCTTGCCAAAGTATGTTAGCCTGCATTTTTTTGGTGTTAATTTGTAGAAGTTGCTAGTTCCAGAGCTCTTTACCTAAAATTACTTATTTCTCAGTCTGTGCTCTAGGTACTGCTAAATGCCACTTTGCTTGTTCAAAAGGAAAGGTTTTATCTTCTTCACTAATTAACTGATCACTTTTCTTGTCCAGGAGTGATGATTTACTGACTTACAGCCATATTTTCATATAAAGGAGATAGATAATTGGTAACACTTAAGGACACAGATAATTAAGCAGCATGGTTGAATACCCAGGTTGCTTAATTTACTAGAAATAATTAATGTATAGCCTGCTTTAATTGGTTATATTTTTAAAATTTTTAATTGTGGCATTTAGAGTAATTGTTTTTGGATTTTTGAAATAATTCATTTCCCTGTGTATTTGACTTTATATTTAATTGGCAGTAGAGTAGTTTGTTTTTTGTAATCAGATAACTAACTTACATTTTGTACTTAATTTATTAAATTCTTTTACTAATTTGTTCAAGAAGTATTTATTGGCAAGGGAAGCGTTCTATCTTATTTTGCAACTATCTTTTGCAAGACACCATTTTAGATGGATTTAGAAAATGAAAAAAGAAATTTCCTGTCACCTGGAGTGCTTGGAGAAGACACAGGAATGATTAAGTATGTACAAAATAGAAAATAGAAAAAAAGGGATTTTGATAAACTACTACAAGAATACAGAGAAGTAATAAACTTTTTCTAATAGTTCCTAAAACAGTTTTATCAAACAGAAAAAGTTTCATTTGACATTGAGGATGGAAACTGTTGTCAGATGGAGGATTTGATTATAGCCTTTTATTCAGAGAATGATTAAAGGTGAGCCCATGATACATTGGATACTTAGGGGAGAGGTCAAACATGGGCAGAATGCAGGGTATGTGACAGTAGAAAAGGCTTTAGCGAGACTCTAGAATAATTCACTTTATATCATATTTGTGATCCACACCAGCAATCAAAATAACCAAGTACTTAATGTCACAAATGCTGCCACCTAATGGTGTTACTGTTATAGAAAATGCCCTAATCCATTACCTTTTTAATGTGCCCACAATGGCTTTTCCACAGCCTTTATTGTTCTCAACTGATGTTCCAGCTGGCTCTTCTATTGTCACCATATTCTGTCTCTCCTACTGTTGTCACCAAATTCTGCTCCTGGGTTCCAAGTCCCTGATCCTAGATTTGGAATTATATACTTCCTTTAATTAACTGAGCTCTTTTGACCAACTACAGAGTTTGGCCTCTAAGTAATTGAAGAAATTCCCTAAAATTAGATTAACTCTTTCTACTTTATAATCCTTTGTAGCAGAAAATAAATATATGACTTGAAGTAAATTTGCCAGTAAGGTAGCCAGTATTAAAATCAAAATTACTTCTTAAAATAGACTCAAATAGTGTTTCTAAATAAGACATGTCCCTTCAATTGCAAGTGTGTTGCTTGTATTTTTATACTTCTCTAGTCTCCAACTGGTATGTGTCTTGCTTTTTCCAAATTTA
>NW_006435762.1:616441-622083 GCF_000325575.1 Pteropus alecto | reverse complement strand
ATATATATATACAATTCTTCTAACAATGCTTTTCTTGGGAGGTAGAATCAAATTTCAAATCAAATAGAACTGGACTTAATATCAACCCTGCTGCTTACCTGATTTGTGATTTTGTGCAAGCAACTTAACTCTCTAATCCTCAGTTTCTTCACCTGGGAAGTGGAGATAGCAATCCTACCTTGAAGTACTTTCATGAGGAACTGATAAACCTAAAGCTCTTAGCACAGTGTTGGCCATCCATGGACACTCAACAGTGTAGCTCTTAGATTTGAAATGATAATTATTACTTTATGTCTTCTGCTCTACTTTTAAAAAATCTATTGCTTTCTTGGCATTTTCCACTAATAATCTCTTACTATCTCAATTTAACGAAAATCTAGTTTCTCCTTTATATCAGTCAGGGTTCTGACAGGAAATAAACAAATAAATAAAAGAACTTTAATAGAAGGAACATAGGTATAGGGACATAGGTATGAAAGGCTTAAAGAATATAAAGAGAACGTTGACATAATGCTAGCAGGAAGCAGTTATCCCCAGGGAACAAATTAGATTGCTCAGAACCTACAATCTTGGGTGAAGAGTCCATGAAGCTGGAACTCAGACCTTTGAGGAAGGGTACCATCAACTGATGCTCTTAGTATGCCAGAGGATAAGTAATGAGGCTGGTTCTAAGAGTCCAAAAGAAGCGAAGGTTGCAGTCAAATACTGCTATTAACTTCATATTTCTCTCTAGTGACCCCATTGTCAGAAAATGGCTGAAAGCTAGCAGTCCAAAGGAAAAAATGTAGTTGGCAGTGTTCCAGCCACAGTCTAGATGGGAGGATTTAGAGCTGAGAAACAATAGGTTAATGACCAATGTGGTCAAATGCCTGGCTACTGAATATCCATTAACCACCTTCTACAGATATTTGAATTTCAATGTAACTACAATTATGACATGGAGCTTCAGCCTTCTAGATATAACTACCTTATGTCAAATAAAGATACTCTTATCCTCTACCTTATAAGGTAGAAACACAAAGTCCTAAAGTTCATAAATCCCCATGGAATTTGCTAAAAGATAATAAGATGGGTTTTGAATCATCATAACCTCATATACGACTTGTATTAGAGAAGATTAAAAGTTCATACTTCAGAGGAGATTTCTTTGAAGGGAATTTGTAGTAGTAGAGGTTGCTCTGAAAAATGGGATGGGGTGCTTTTCTTGTACCCAGACCCATGTGAAGTGGAGTCCAGAGAGAAAATGCTTTTTTTCCAAACCTCAGTTCAGACTCTTTCCTTATTACTGTCAGCACAGGACTAGAAATTTCACGGAAGACCTTAGCATGTATACTTGCTGTTTGAGTTCCTGTGTCCACGTTTTTCAGGCTATTTGAAAGAATTCTGTAATGGCAGCCTGAAAAGAGAGGGCAGCAATGAGAGAAGCCTACACTTCACTTCCACAGGTTGCAGTGGCAAGGATTTTAAATTTTCCTAAGGGCTGAGTGAATTAAGCCTCCTTGAAAGACTCTATCAGATGATATAGATAGATAAATGATAGATAGAAAAAATAGATAGATAGATAGATAGATAGATAGATAGATAGATAGATAGACAGACAAACAGATGAGAAAAAGAGTGTCTGTATCAGTAATCCATATGTAACAAATGAAATATAATTTTCAGTGATTACGAGATAAATGTTAGGATTCTGTTTTAGAAAACTTTAGGCATATGAAATAATCTGACAAAAATCAAATAAATAAAAATGCTCCTTCTGCAAAATACATGGAAGCCTGGAGAAAATATCACCAACATTTTTTAAAATTAGAGCTGTGTTTGTAGGGAAGTAAAGGAGACTGGAAATACAAAAGGTATACATTAAAATCTAAGCTGAAGCTCCCAGGAGGGTGTATTCCAATTCCAGGAAACTTGAGATGAATGGAATAATATTTAAAAAGGAGAATCCCCATATATGATAATAAGCTGGATATCAGAAGTGAGTTTAAGCATTAAGGAATAATGGAATAAAGAAGTAAAATTTTTGGTTTGAGAAGGCACAGAGAGATCATTTGGGAGGCAAAGACATAAAAGATTTCAGTCCTGATAGAACTTGATGTCTTTGTGAGACATCTTGGTCTGGTGTTTGGGAACATTAGGACCAAAGATCAGAATTTGCAAGTCACCAGTAGACATAAAGACGATGACTGAAGCTGTTGGAGTAGATGAGGTCTTTAAGAAAGAATGAAATACATGAAGGATCTGGGATGGAAGTAAAATGGAAAAACACCACTACTTAAGAGACAGATAGTGGAAGAGGGGCTTAGTGTGGGGTTTATGAACGGATTTCTAGAGATGCAGGCAGAAAGGACATAAGGAGAAGATGGTACGTTAGACACCAAAAGAAGAGAGCTTTTCAAGGATGAAAGGATCATCAATGGAGTCAAAGGCTATCTAGAGATCAGACAAGGACTAGAAACAACACAGGATTTAGCAACAAGGAGAATTTGGGGGTTTTGCAAGTAACCAGTAGAAGAAGCAAGATTCAAATCTAAATCTCAAGCTCCTTTCAAATTCCCATCTCCAAGGGTCCTTATCAGCGTGGGATCAAAAAAAGAGAGTTAATCAATTGCCTAAAGCAAGGGTCCATGAATTATGACAGTGGCCAAACCCAGCTCAGTGTAGGATTTTGTACCTAAAAGATAAGAATGGTGTTTATATTTGTAAATGGTTACATTGAAGTGGTTATATAAATATCTATATGATAGCTTTAATTTTCTCTTTCCACCCTCAAAGCCTAAAATATTAACTATTGACCCTTTACAGAAGTTTGCTGACCAAAGTTGGCCTTTGTGAGAGTAAATAACAAAGATAGAATAAAAGTCTTCTAACCACTCCACCTCCAAAACTAAGCAAGCTAATGAACAGACCTACAGTTCTCTAACAATTAAACAAATCACCTATGTGAATGAGCTGCATATTGATGCAAAGTATTAAATATCATAAAAAATTAAATATCATAATGTATTAAATATCATAAAAAATGTGAATACCACTTGATAACAGAAATATTTTAGAATGATTTCTGGAGTTCATCTTTAATGATTTTGTACTGTTTAAGAATCAATAACATGCTTTAAATCAAATAAATTATCTAGATGATGACATATTTCTGGCTGAAACATTATCTCAACTGACTCACATATGTAGACTAGGGAAATAAAAAGATTTTGATCTAATTTTGATAATTTATATGCAAAATAGTTTTTATCTTCAGGGATACTAAAAGGAAAATGATTTTGATTTCATTTCATGTATGAAATACTTTAGTATTTGTAGAAAGCTGTAAAATATATCCGATGACTCCTAGTTTCTTTACTTGTAATATTGGTAGTTTTTAAGTAAATATCCAAAGTAATTAAATATTTATTCTGAGGAAACATTTAAGATGATGGGACAATTAATGAATAATAAACCCCATTTCTTCCCTTCTCTCACAATAAAATAGAAGTGTGGGGAAGGAAACATTCCATTCCAGAAGCATAAACATCAGTCTTAACTCCTATTTTAGTAGCTGCATATCTTTAAACAAGTTCTTTATTCTCATGATTCTGTATCAGCAATTATAAAATTGAGAAATTGGAGGAGGCAGCTGCAAGAGCTGGTCAGCGAGATGTTTCTCTACTCCATTACAGGTTTCTTGTCAATATCAAATACGACAATGCAAGAAAATTTATTTTTTAAAGTATACACCACAACAGCAGGTAAACTTTTTCTAAGAGGAATGACATAATAGATTCAATTAAAATGATATATTTTAAAAACAGTGACATCTGTCTTGGTAAACGTAGAATTAAAATTTTGCTAGAAAGTTTTCATAAAAAGTAGAAAAATGTTTCCCTTTATATGTCGTGTATAAAAAGAATCTTTGCGATGGGTTAAAATTTTCATTCTCACATTTCAATCAAAACACATTTGCATTTTCTTTAAAAAAATAAAATTTGAACAGTGAAAATAAGCCAAAACCTAAATTTTAATTCTGTTCAACAGTAAATGTCAATAATGAAGAGGCTTTTGTTTAGCATGAAAAGATTTTAAATTTTGGTTCAGTAAAGTGAAGAGGAGTATATAGTTGAACAGAATAATATATTAGCATGTGAATGTTCATAAAATATGTCCAAAAATATAGACTTATTTTTTGTAAAAAATAACAGAATGAAAAGTATAAGAAGATAGTGAAGAAAGTGGGTAGCTCAGTTTAAAACCAATTGGGGTCTTTTAGATAAAATAAAAATAATGTCTGTTTTGAAACATACTGTTTATTTGTTTTCTTATTCATCTTTAATTTAAACAACCTTTTTAAATTTGATTATTATTCAAAATTCAAAGAAATTCACACACAGAAGAAAATCAAAGAGTTTTAGGAAAGAAAATTCAGTAGCTTTAAGATTATCATTAGTAGGGACTATGCAGGTGTTGTAACAGAAAAGACAGCAAATCATTATTTCTTTGATCATGTAATAACAAAGATATAGACTTGCAAGTTTCATTTGGATCTGGATTTTATAGCATGGTGAGACGACACGGATAGGGTGAGTAGTAAGGGGGATATACCACTCTAAAGATAACAAGTGAAGAGAAAGACATGATTGAAATATGGTTTTACTGATGGGGCTTATCTAAAATTTAAAAAGAAAACAATTTTTTAAAATTGTTCAAGTATACAAATTCAAGTTTGTATACTTAAGAATTGTCTTACTATAGAACCATTGTTTCTCCCACTTATTACTTTGCCATTTCAGGATAAATAAATCAGGTTTGTAATACTTTGGTTGTAGTATCACTACAAATTAATTCCTAAATGAGATTAAAGAACTCACATTCCTCAGAGACAGTAGGGAAGGTTGAGATACCTCAGATGCAGAAAAGTGAGAGAGCCAAAAATTATTTACCAATGTCTTATGTCACACCTTTGAAATCACATAAATTTTAACATTTCATTTTGATCGTAATAAGTACTAATGCAAAATCTTACATACATGGGAAAACAAATAACTCCCAAATTTTATGCCGTTAATCTGACCAGATGAAGAAGGACTTGTGTTAAAGAACATTGAACTTTAATTCTTAGACATGAACTTACAATGAACAATGTTTCTTTTTTAAATATATATTCAAATATTTTTTGTTTATTCAAGGACTTAATTCCAAAACACACTGTACATGAAATCTTTGCAGGTACATCTTTATTTTGGGATCCATCAAGGCCTAGAATAGTGTCCCCAGGCACTGAGAATACAGTCTCCTCCCTTCTTTCTAGTTTTTGTTTTTTCAGATTTTTAAAATATAAATTTATTTATTTAAATTAGTTTCAAGTATACAGTACATTGGTTGGACATCTATATTGTTCATAAAATGATCCCCCCAATTGCTCCCTCCCTCCCCCGGCCCTCCACTTAGCCATCATATTAACGCTAGCTACATTCCCTCTGCTGTGCTCCCCATCTCTTTCTTTTTGAGGGAAGTATCGTTCATAGTTGACTTTTATTCATTTTAAGGTAGTAAACATCACCAGATTTCTCAAACTAGGCAAAGCTGGTCTTTACTTAACTCTCACCAACCACCTGGTTGGGACTAACAGTGCTTCCTTTCTTGCAGAGGGC
>NW_006435762.1:605493-616141 GCF_000325575.1 Pteropus alecto | reverse complement strand
ATTGCCAGAGTGGCTATTCTGTTTTACATTCTCACCAGCAATGTATGAGTCATCTAGTTTCTTCACATCTCTTTCAGTGTTTGGTGTTATAATTTTTATTTTAGCCATTTTGATAGGTATGTAGTAATATATCATTGTGGTTTTAATTTACATTTTTCTAATGATTAGCGACCTTCAGTATCTTTTCATATGTCTGTTAACCATCTGTATTTCCTCTTTGGAGAAGTATCTGTTCAGGTCTTCTGCCCATTTGTAAATTGGATTGTTTGTTTTTATGTTATTGAGTTGTATAAGTTCTTTATAAATTTTAGATATTAACCCCTTATCAGAATATCTTCTCCTAAACAATCAGTTGTCTTTTTGTTTAGTTGATGATTTCCTTTGCTGTACAAAAACTTCTTAGATATAGTCCCATTTGTTTATTTTTAATTTTGTTTCCCTTGCCTGAGGAGATATATCTGAAAAGAAATTCCTATTAGTTCCTTTTTGAAAGCCAGTAGCATTATGTTTGTCAAGACTTGTTTCATTGATGTGGCTAAATGATTGTAAATTCATATTTCAATTTTAATTTTGTCTGAACAGAAGTTAATTTTCTTCATTATTCATAAGTACTCTAGATTTTGACTTGGGAAGAAATAGACATAGCTTTGTCATTTTACACATCAGCTAGCCAGAAACTCTTTTTTGAGCCTTGGGAAGTTCTCGTAGTTTGTCTCCAATATCTTACACAGTAGAGCAATGTGTCCAAAAACCTCACAATTTTTCAATGTCTCTAATGACTTCAGAGGAGACTCGATTAAATAATTTACCTAGAGATTAATATCTTATAAAATATCTACCAAGAAAATGAGGATATTAATTAATTTCTCTTTCAAATTGTTTTGAGCATAGAATCTCCTCTTTTTACAATAACATTTCTAATCAAAGTTTACCAATACAGTTTTGTGTGGTGATAAATTTCATATTATGATTTCTTTTCTAGACAAAACTTAAAATGATAATTCATGCAGCACCTGCCTCTGATAAAGTTGAATTCTCTTCGAACAGTGGCAAAAATTATTTCAAAAATGTTGGCAGAGTCTTTAGTACAAAATCGTAAAACAGAGAAATGATGAAGCATGGATCTTCTTTTTTTACCAAAGCAGAAAAAACAGATGTTGTCACAGTGGCTTTATCTTCAGAGAGTACTGAATTTTTTTCCAGTCAAATTTAACTGCTGAAGCAAACAAACAAAAAAAAATGACAATTTTGGAGAAATTGATCATTTTTGAAATCTTAAAAAGGAGCTCTAAAAATAGAGAGGCTTTTTTCCCAAGCCTAGTTGCTTTATTTTTATTTTTTAAATTACATTTATTAGGGTGACATTGGTTAATAAAATTATATAGGTTTCAAGTATGCAATTCAATACTATGTGTTTGTACATTGTATTGTGTGTTCACCACCTGAAGTCAAATCTTCTGTCACCATATATTTGATCTCCTTTACCCTTATCTATCCCTCTTTTTCCTTCTGGTAATCACTAAACCGTGTCCGTGTCCATGAGTCTATCTGTCTTGTTTGTTTATTCTTTCAGTTTTATATCCCACGTATGAATTAAATCATATGGTTCTTAACTTTTTCTGTCTGACTCGAGAGGCTTTTGAGGTGTCATCAGCAACAGATAATGCACTAAACCAGGAAGTGACTGGACTGAGAGAAATCAGCAGTTTCAAGTTATTGTCCACTGCAGGAAAATGGCAGAGTTGCCAACTTCCTTGATAATTTGCTTCAACGATGGAGAAGAAACTTCAGAGATATTTAAATGGATGACATTATACAGTGACATAACTGCAACTTTTTTCCTCTGCTCAGAGCTGCAAATGAGTTCAACCTTTCCCAGAGAATATAACTTAACATGGGCTGTTCTTTTGTTTAATAATAGAATAAGCAATGTAATAAGACATGGTAATGAGGATGCTTTTATCTTTGGACAAATCAAGGGGAAAAGTTCCAGGCTCGTTAATGAAAACTTTCTTATTTTTCAAAGTTTAAAAATGTCTGATGCATAGATGTAAAGTGATTTGTCTTTCCTTTCCTTCCTTCCTTCCTTCCTTCCTCCCTGCCTCCCTCCCTCCCTCTCTCTCTCTCTCTCTCTCTCTCTCTCTCTCTCTCTCTCTCTCTCTCTCTCTCTCTCTCTCTCTCTCTCTCTCTCTCTCTCTCTCTCTCTCTCTCTCTCTCTCTCTCTCTCTCTCTCTCTCTCTCTCTCTCTCTCTCTCTCTCTCTCTCTCTCTCTCTCTCTCTCTCTCTCTCTCTCTCTCTCTCTCTCTCTCTCTCTCTCTCTCTCTCTCTCTCTCTCTCTCTCTCTCTCTCTCTCTCTCTCTCTCTCTCTCTCTCTCTCTCTCTCTCTCTCTCTCTCTCTCTCTCTCTCTCTCTCTCTCTCTCTCTCTCTCTCTCTCTCTCTCTCTCTCTCTCTCTCTCTCTCTCTCTCTCTCTCTCTCTCTCTCTCTCTCTCTCTCTCTCTCTCTCTCTCTCTTTCTTTCTTTCTCTCTCTCTTTCTTTCTTTTTTTTGTATTCATGCTTCATTGGCAAGGGACTTGACATTCAAGAAGCAGTTATTAAAAATAAGAAATATGGGAAAAATAGGAACATAAAGAAACCTTAAAATAAATGTTTGTTAAATACAAATGGTCTGAAATCCTCTATCAAAAGGCAGAGACTGTCAGATTGGGTTGAAAAATAAAAGCCATCTATATATTGCATTTAAAAACTACACTGAGACAAAACAAACAAACAAACAACACGTAAAAGAAGCAATTGAGTTTATGTGCTCTTTCAAGTTTATTGATTAAAGAAAAGCTAATAATACATGAACTTTGTCCTACCTTTTTCTCTGCAGTTGTTATTTTTATTATTATTGATTTGATGTTTTTTAACTAAAGCTAGATATAATGTCAGGGTATTTCTAAAAATTAATTTTTAGCAACTGGAAACTCTCAAGTGGTATAAATTGGTGAGGATAATGATTGCATATGATTTCACTATGTATTTTGCCAGATATTTGTTTGAAGTAAAACAAAAAACTTAATGATATCATTTTATATAAATTTTAAAGTCAGTTTCTTAAAGCTACAGGAAAACATTTTTTTAAAAATATATTTTATAGCCACTTTTGAAAGACATCCATAGGACCCATCAAGTTCTATTGTACTTGGTAGTATTTTAAATTAGTTTTTCTATGCATGTCTTCATATAGTATATTTTATGAATAGATGTTAGATAACTTTTAAATGAATGAGCTATCATAGAATCTTCTAAGTTAGGATACTTTACTTCCTTTCCATGGGAAATTAGCTCTGTGCTTAGCCCAAAGTAAAAATTAAACATATAATTTTAGTTGATTAATTTAATTCAAAGATGAAAAGCCTATTTACTGTCTATTTTCTAAAGATCCAGTTTTCTGTATATTTTTGGAAACATGAAATATCACCAGTAATTTTTGAAGCTTTTTAAAAAATAATATTTTGAGATAATTTTAGTCTTTCAAGGGAGTTGAAAAACTAATACAGAGAATTCTCATATACTTTTACCCAGCTTGCAATTATGTTAACATCTTATCGTAAATAGAAGAAATTTATCAAAACTAGAAAATTAAACTTGACACAACACTATTAACTGAAGTACAGAATTTATTTAGATTTCACCAGTCTTTCCACTAATGTCCCTTTTTTGTTCCAAGATTCAACGCAGGAGCGCATATTGCATTTATTTGCTAAGTATTGTTAGTCTTGAAATCTGTGACAGTTCTGCAGTTTTTCTGTCTTTCAGAACCTCGGTACTTTTTAAGAGCACTGGTCAGTTATTTTGTAGAATGTTCTTCAGTCTGGGCTTGTGAGACGTTTTCTCATAAATGCTCTATATTATTGGGCAAATTATCACAGATGTGAAGTAACTCTCTCAGTGAGTGACATCAGAAGGCATATGATGGCAGAATGTCTTCATACTCGTGATGCTATACTTTATTCTTTGGCTAAGGTGGTGTTTATGCCATAAACATGTTTTCCCTTTGGACTTACTAAATTTATTGGGAGAGATACTTTGGGACTCTGCAAATATCTTTTTTCCTGCTTAAAACTTTGCTTGCTTATTTTAGCATTTATCAGTGTTTGTTGTTTATGGAAATTATTACTGAGGTATTCTAATGGATATTTTATATTCCCTCATTTCTTCTATATTTATTAATTGAAATTCTTAGTTGGAGAAAGGTTGCCACTTATCTTTATTTATCTATCATTTATTTATATCAGTATAGGTTCATACTTAAAAAATACTTTGGGGTTTATTCAATATTATGATTATTTATTTTGTTGCTCAAGTTCAAGATAACCACTGTGGTGAGTTCTTTGAGGTTAATTTTTATGCCTCTTTTTTCCTTTTGGCCTTTTAGAACTTTCTTATTTTCTGGTACTACAAGATGTTCTAAGACCTGGAATCAATGAGTTCTTCATGAGCCCTGATTTTTTTTATTGGAAAATAGTATTTAGAGACCAAGATCTAGTTGCAAGATCTAATATAAACTATATTGAGCTATAATTTACACACACTAAGATGATTCATTTTAAATATGCAGTTCAATGAGTTTTGACAACTATATATACTTTTGTAACCATCACGTAAATCAGTATTTAAGACATTTTCATTATTGCCTCCCAACATAATTCTGCCCCTTTAAGGCCTATTCTCCACTCCCAATCCCTAGACAACTGCTTATCTGCTTTCTGTCACTATAAATTAGTTGCCTTTTCTGGACTTTCATATGAGTAGAATCATACAGGTAGTATTCATTTATATCTGGATTCTTTAACTCAGCTCAGTAGTTTTAGAATTTATCATATTAGAAGAACTCATAAATACACGAGTTCTGAAATAGTTTTTCTTTTTATATAAAATTTAACTAATCTTATTTAGAAGGTGAACTAACTAGACATTTTATAAAGAATAATAAACAAGTATTACATTGCTTATATTTTAATATCATTAGTTGCTGCTCTATATTCAGGGGATTTAACATAGGTACATGAAGAGAGTGATTAGAGAAGATTTAAAAATTTTTTTTTATCTGACTTACATTCATATTCAGACCTTTCTATCTTCACTGGAAATTAAGGTGTTGCATCCTGAGGCTATGGATAAAATATGGAAAAAGCACAAAAATAGAATGACTATTTGACACACTTGTGGTAGTATCTGATACTAACAAATAACATCAGATTTTCTACTTTTAAAAAAACCACTCAGAAATATTTCTATTTTTTATTTATATGCAGTAAAATTTATAATTTGTGGAGTACAGTTCTATGAGTTTTGACAAATACTTAGAGCTGTGTATCCTCCTTTATAGTTATAATGAGGAACATTTCCATTATTCCCCCAAATTGCCACATGTCCTTTTACTGTCAACTCCTTATTCCACTCCCAATTCATGGCAGTCATTGTTCTGTTTTCCACTCCTATAGTTTGTCTGGCCTATATTTCTTAACCATAAAATTTATTTTATATCCAGATATAATCATTTAGACTAACATTGATAAATGATTTATTTCCTAGACTTTTGTTTTGAAACTTTAGAAATCATTATTTTTTAATATTTGAATATTGGAATGTTGGAATAATTTAAAATAAAAGCTTGGAGAGTTCTCTTTATGTTTCATTTTATGAAGTATTGACCTTTGCCATGCTGCCTGTGGACACAAATACTCTTTAAAGTATTTATTGAGTATCATGAAATACTTGCAGAAGATTAGCTCATCATACTTGTGAACTGGAACTAAATCATGTGCATCCTAGACCACTGAGGCCCACATGCTTTGGTTGTTTTCAGACAGGCCGAAGTAGATTTGAACTTTGCTTCCCATGTGAAAAAATACAATAAATTAGAAATCAGTCAAGATAAATGTGTTGAGTAATTCTGGATTTTTAAAAAATATCTCTTTGGTATTTTAAAATGCAGTTTTGGTGTCAGAGAAGAATCAGGGCTATAGGAAATGATGACTTTCTTCAATGAGACCCTTTTAGATGAAGATACCATATGGATACAAAACTGCAGGCAGAACTGGTTGGAAATTTTATTATTGTAGAAGATACTATGAAAATCATGTATAAAAACAAAACAAATCAAAAACCATTAAACAAATATTAGTTACTAGTGTTGGGGCATCCACTACGCTCAATCCATCTGATTGTATATTTTGAATTAAATACAATGAGCAGTATTTTAAAATATAGACTGATTTAAAATTTATCAGTTCAGCATAGGTAACCTGACTTTTTATTTGAATACGAGGCATAGCCCATTGTGATGATACACACACACACACACACACACACACACACACACACACACACATTCACACACAAGATTTTGTTCTAAGTAATTTTACATATTAATTTGAGCTAATAACTTACTTTTTAAAAACCAATAAAAAGCAATGCATGCTCAAGGGTCAATTTCCTTTTATCTTCGTTCTATAAGCATATTAGGATATTCTTAAATGTATATACTTAGCTGTTACCTTATTAAAATAAAATGCATAATTTCTTTGGGAAAATAATCAAATAGAATCAAAGAAAGTTGTGCTCAGATTCTCAATACATTGCTCTTATAAAATAATTTCAACAGATTTTCTACACTGTGGGATTACAACAAAAGTCAATACCAATGTATAGATTTAAATTTCCAATATTTACTTTGAGAATTCTGGCATCCTATGATTCAAAATATCAATTACTGGAAACAAATAAACAAGTTTTCTTCTGTAAAAAGATGATATTCAAAATATCCAAAAGTAATATCCACAGGACAATCTAGCTATGAAATACCTAGATGTGTGAAATCATAAAAACTATTTGCTGTTCTAGTATTTTATTTACAATAAAGTGTGAAAAGGAGTCATATTATTGGTTTCTTGCTAAGCTAATAACACAATATTACTAGAGCAAATGTACAGATTTTTTTTTTTTTTCTGAGAGAGTAAGAACAAAATATCAGCTGAAGAACAATTGATTCAATGCTTGTTTAGAGAGATGGCATACATTTTCTTCCCCATCTTCCCCCTTCATTTCTCATGGGCAACATAGTTCCACTGAATCTGTGACTATCACATGAAAAACAAGAAATGAGTTGGAGAGTTTGCTGAGAATTGTTAAAATTATTAAGAGCACTCAAATTTTTTCTTAAAAATTTTTTCTGTCAATTTTTGTATTAAATTTCTTAATATGCACTCATCTGGGAAAATGATTTTGGTCATTTAAAATTGTGTGCCCAGAAATTTTCATGGCTAAATGTTCATTTTATCATATCTCTTCATGTCTACTTTTATCATATTATTATCTGTTACTAAAAACTTGAATATAATAATTTTTCTTAAATTTCTATTTTCTTGGGGTTTTTTTTTGGTTCTTGTAGAAATCCATTGTTGCACTAAACTTAGCTCATATTTAAATTGCTGATGACCTTAGTCTGAAGTAATAATTTCCTTCTATAATTTTTACAATATTTATCTGTACATTTCAAATGACATCTTTCCTACAGTTTTTTTTTTTTTTTGAATGGTTAAGTATTTTGTTGTTTAACTCTTACCATACTCCATGTTGTCTTAATGATCGGTCATTTCTGTTTCAATAATACCTAGCACATTGACTTGGTATGGTAAATGCTCTGTATACATTGCTCAGTTTCATTTATCAGTCTCTTCAGCACACTTCTCTGTGAATTTAATAATGATATGTTAGCTGTCCATTTCATTGGATGTTTACTTTGAAAATATAGGTGTCTTTTATTTAAAAATAATATCTCATTTATAGTTCTCTAAGCTACAACTTCAATGAAGAAAAAGAATATTTTGTATGGTAGTATTTACCTTCCTATTAAGAATAAAATTTGATGAACTAATTACTTGCCTACTTTTCTGGAGGACATACTTCTTATAGCATGAAAATGACCACTTCTCTATTTTTTTAAATTAATTAATTTATTTTAATTAATTTCAAGTATACAGTACATTGGTTAGACATCTATATAGTTCATAAAATGATCCCCCCATTTGCTCCCTCCCTCCCATGGCCCATAATGATATGTTAGCTGTCCATTTCATTGGATGTTTACTTTGAAAATATAGGTGTCTTTTATTTAAAAATAATATCTCATTTATAGTTCTCTAAGCTACAACTTCAATGAAGAAAAAGAATATTTTGTATGGTAGTATTTACCTTCCTATTAAGAATAAAATTTGATGAACTAATTACTTGCCTACTTTTCTGGAGGACATACTTCTTATAGCATGAAAATGACCACTTCTCTATTTTTTTAAATTAATTAATTTATTTTAATTAATTTCAAGTATACAGTACATTGGTTAGACATCTATATAGTTCATAAAATGATCCCCCCATTTGCTCCCTCCCTCCCATGGCCCTCCATCTAGCCAACATATTAATGCTAACTGCATTCTCTCTCTCTCTTTTTTAATATGAAGAAAACTCCTAGATGCTCAGTGTGGTAAGAGGAGGGTTAACATTAATTAAATTTTTTTTAACATTAATTGAAGTTTTTTTATTCAAAAGAGATTATAGATAGTAAGAGTATACTAAAATTATCCAGCAGAATTAAACTCCTTGTAGAAATTATAAAAGTAATTAAGTAAATTACTTAAGTATAAAGTATAAAGTAAAAGAAGAGGGTGATTGAAATGAGGAAATTGAAGATGCTATGTTCTTATTTGTGTGTTTTGGATAATTTTTTTTTAAAAAAAAGCAAACACATAGACTTAGAACATGGAAGAAACCATTTCTATTTATTTATATGAGAGAGAAAATAAAGATTAAAACTTCATGTTTGCTCTTTAAAACAAATGTTTACTGGTAAAACAGGCCACACCTGAGGCTATGCAGACCAAAATTTCAAAATGAAAAGTTCAGGGAAATGGGAAGACTGTTCAAACTTGATATAGTAAAGAACATTAAAAATGAACATATTTAAATCTGTAGCAAAGTCTTACATATTCATAACTTTTGTGGACATGTAAATAAAGCTATATTTCTTGAAAAGTCCTTATAGAAAATAACTATTTATACCTACATAACTTGACTACATAACTATGACTTTACCCCACCTGGTCTCTTACCTGGTGAATTGATCAAGAGTCATTTCAAAATAAACTAGAAGGGCTCTGTAACTTAGATAAATACTTGGCTAAACTAATTTGATGTTAATTAAGATAGGGATGACAAGAGAAGTAAACTTTTAAGAGAGATAATGAATTCCATTTTAAATATATAAAATTTGATGCTCATTAATATATCCAAACTGCAGTTAGTTGAAAGTATATATCTGAAATTTGAGAGTTCGAATATGCATTTTACTTTCCTGTTTGTTTATAAATAGCATCTTTGTTTATTTCAATCTTGATGGAAGTAGAAAGAACATTTAAACCAAAACTATGGATTCCCCTCCTCCAAATAAGTTATGTCATTCCAATATTCATAGATAGTCTAACTTTGTTTCAGGATGGTCTTATATCAGTGTAAAAGTTGATGTAACCTTTTTGCAACACAAAGTGTGACATATTTTTAAAACTAAACCAAAAATTCTTGAAATATTTATGAATTATATAATATATAGTTATTTTTTATATTATAAATTATCAGAATAAAAATAGCCAGATTTAGATATAAGAGAGTAATTTTTTATAAAAGCCATGAGTAAATTCCTTTTAAGGATCATTTGTGATACCACTCAAAGCAATGAACATAAGTTGCCTAAGAGACATCTGTGTGCAAATTTGTGTTACATAAACTGTCTTTAATGTAGTTAGAACTGTTTTTGATCTTCCTTAATTTCTCTGTTGACTATAAGGAATAAGAGTAAATTTTAGTGAAAGCATTCTTAATGGGGAGTATGTCAAGATACTTTATAAAAAAGTATATAGATTTTTGTTAATTAGGCTTGTTCCAAAAATAAAACCCATAATACCCAAATCTGAAAATACTGCCTATTATTTTCAATTCTATTTGCGTATCCTTAGTAGTAGAATTCTGAGTTATATGACAACCAGAAATTCTGCTTTTAACATTTCAAAGAACTGTTAAACTGTTTTTCAAAGCAGCTGTACCATTTTACAATCACATCAGCAGTATATGAGGGTTCCAATTTTTCCACATCTTTGAAAACAATTGTAATTGTCTGTCTTTTTTTTTTTTTAATTTTACACATCTTAATAGATATAAAGTGATATTTCATCAAGGTTTTGATTTGTTTTGTTTATCTCTAATAACCAGGTATGTTTACCATTATTTTATATACTTATTGGCCATTTATATATCTTCCATGGAGAACTGTCAATTCATATCCTTTGCCCACAGTACCATCTTTTCATTGTATCCTCACGTGGTGAAAGTAAGGTTATAGAACCCTCTGTGATCCCTTTTACAAGGGCACTAATCTTATTCATGAGGGTCTAATCTCACTACCTTGGAGATTAGAATTTCAACATATGTATTTTGGATGAGATACAAACATTTAGTCCATTATACTATTGTTTCAATTTAATCATTAAATGTCTTGATCATTGGAATGATTCTACTTGGAGACTCTGTTTACCTCGCCATTTATTTA
>NW_006435762.1:597089-605461 GCF_000325575.1 Pteropus alecto | reverse complement strand
AATTCAATACTACTTTATTTATGTCGTGGCTTAAATTCTTCCAAATTTGGCCAATTGGAATTCTTTTATTTGAGTCCTATATCTCTTTGACATAACTCCATTATCGTGGGGATTTTTTGAGCACTCCTTTACTTCCTGGTACTACAAGATACTTCGGGTTCATTTTTTTGCATTTTCCAGTGAGTCTTAGATGCAGCTAGTTTCTTTTATTAGAAAATGATATTAGAAACAAACATCTGGGCACTAAGAATGCTCATTGTTTCTTGATTGTAATTGCTTCTATGCTCTCTCAGCTGACAGAACAAAGAAATATATATGTCCATACTAACATTCCTATAAATATTTCTATACTTATCTATGTTAGTGCAAACATTATTTTATACTGATGCATTCAATGTAATCCATTACCACATATCATTATAGCCTCCACCTCTTGCTTATCTCTAAATTTCCACTCCAATAATGAGAAACTATCCATTTACTTAATTTAGTTCCAGTATAAATGTATAGTGATGTCTGAATTATTAACCTATACTTCCAGGGGAGACAACTTTATCAACTAGAGTACAATGTTTCTCCAGTGAGGTTGTGTTAAGCATTTTTAATACTATTAGATTGTTTTTTCAATTGATGTATTCCATCCTGGGTTTCTCCTATTCTCTGAAATGATTTTAAAAATTTGTACATAGTAAGGTAAGATTCACTCTTCATGCTGTAAAGTTCTATGGGTTTTGACAAATGTACAGTGTTATGTATTCACCATTATAGTCTCATGTTTATCCAGTCAAATATTGAAGGACATCTTGGTTGCTTCCAGTTTTGAGCAAATATAAATGAAACTGCTATGGACTTTTACATTTAGATTTTGATGTAGACATCAGTTTTCAAATCAGTTGGTTAAATATCTAGTAGTGTGATCATTTGACTGTATGATAAGACTATATTTAGATTTATAATAAGAAAATGCCTAAATATCTTCCAAAGTGCTATACTATTTTGCGTTCCCAACAGCAATGAATGAGAGCTTCTGTTATTCTGCTTCCTCAGCAGCAATTGATATTGTCAGGTGTTTTGTTGTTGTTTATTTGTTTTTTGTTTTCCATTTTGTTAAATGTATTCCATTTTATTAAAATATTAGACATTTTAATAAATGTGGAGGGTATCTTATTATAATTTGAAATTCCCTAATGACAAATGATATTGAGTATCTTTTAATGTGCTTATATGATATCTGTATACTTTCTTTGTGAGATACTTAGATCTTTTGCTCATTTTTTAATTAGGTTGTTTGTTTTATTGTTGTTGATTTTAAGAGTTCTTTATTAGATATCTGTTTTGCAAATGTTTTTTCCACTTTGTTGCTTGTGTTTTGAATTTCATAACAGTGTCTTTCACAGAACAGAAGTGTTTAATTTTGATAAATTCTAATATATCAATATTTTATTGTATAGATCATGTTTTTGGTATATCATTAAAACCACAAGTAATCTAGATTTTCTTATATATTTATTCTTGATATTTTACAGTTTTGTGTTCTATACTTAGACATATGATCCATTGTTAATTAATTTTTATGAAACATATAAGATCTAGGTCTAGGTTCATGTAGCAATTAGATATCCAATTGTTTGTTGCAGCACCGTTTGTTGAGAAAAAATTCTCTATCCATTGAATTGTCTTTGTTCCTTTGTCAAAAACTAGTGACTTTATTTGCATGACTCTATTTCTGTTTTTTTCATTCTTTTTTATTGATTTATATGTTTATTCTTTCATGAATATCATGCTCTTTTAATCATCATAGCATTACAGTAAGACTTGAAATCAGACAATATGAATCCTCCAACTTTGTTTTCCTTCTTAAAGTTGTGTTGTCTATTCTAGGTCTTTTGATTTTCCATATACATTTTGGAATCAGTTGGTTGATATCTACAGAATAGATTGATGTAATTTCATGGCACTGAATCTGTAGATCAATTTATAGGAATTCAAAGTATCTTAATAATATTGAGTCTTCCAATTCATGACTACCAATTTTCTTTTTAAATTAAAATTTTTTTCTTCCATCAAAATTGAGAATTTGTTACATATAAATAATGTATTTTTTTAAAGATTTATACTTAAGCATTTTATTTTTTTATATTATTATAAATGATATTGTTTTTAAATTTCAAATGTTATTGTTAATTTCTATTATGTAAGTAAACAATCGACTTTAAATATTCACCTCGTGTTCTGGGACCTACATAGACAATCATGTTACCTGAGAACAAACAATAGTTTTTCTTTAAAATGCTGATCTTTATTTTCTTTTATTGCCTTTTTGCACTTGGCAGGACTCAGTAGTCTGAATAAAAAGATCCACCCTCACCAATATGGTGGCCATCATCTAACCTACTGAGGAATGAACAGGACAAAAAAGTGAAGGAATGGTGAATTCTCACTCTATCTTTCTGAAATGAGATGTTCATATTCTCTTGCCCTCAAACATCAAAGCTCCTGGTTCATGACCCATTAGACTTCAGGACTTACACAGGCAGCCATCTTGTTTTCAGGTCTTCTGACTCAAACTGAATTATACCTCCAGCTTTTCTGGTTCTCCAACTTGCAGATGGGATATCATGGTATATCTCAACCTTCATAATACTGTGAGCCAATTTTCATAATAAATTTCTTTATATGTATATCTATATCAGTATTTGAATATCTATTTATCATCTATCTATTTATCTATCTATTATCTATCTATCTATCTATCTATCTATCTATCTATCTATCTATCTATCTATCTATATTACTGGTTCTGTTTCTTTGGAGAATCCTGACCAATACATGTAATGTTTCTAATTAGAAGATGGAGACCTGCAAGCTCTTTTATTTAACACATGCATAACTAGGAAATTTATCTCTGGAAACTTCTGGACAAGTTTTCTTAGAGAATGGAAAAATATCTAATGAATATGTATATAAATTCAAATATTATTTTTTATGTATAAAATGTTTTAAATAGTTAACTGTACATATTTCAAACAGTAAAACTGATGACAACAGATCTGTTATTATTATTATTATCTCTGAATTGTTATGCTTTCTTTCACCAATGCCTCTTTTGGTGATGGTGATGGGGGCTCTGTCTTCATGCTCATAAATGCACATAAGAGCCATTAATGTGGCTATTTGCTGGAAGGAGTTTAATTTACGTATTAGAAGGTTTAGAATTATTTCCTGTTGAACATTAAGTTAAGATACAATCTCGGTGAAAAGCCTAAATTTCTTTACTTGACAATTCCTTTAATAGCTGAGGTAAAAACTTTTGTTCTTAGAACTTTCCTTATTCAGCTTGGGAAATGTCCCGGTGTAGTTCACCTCCACAGAGAAAATTAAGAGACTTGATTCAGCAAAGGCCTATTTTTGTTTCTGTTTCTGAAAAAAAAATCTATATACACACAGTTCAAAGTACCTGCAGTCAAAGGACTTGCTGACTCCTTTCTCATCAGACTTCACAGAAAAACAATCATCCAGGATGTGGCACCCATGGTATCTCCGATGCAATAGATGAAGACTGTGTGATAGGAGCAATTTTTATTGACCTCTCTAAGGCATTTGCTTTAGCTGACCATGAATTACCACTACAAAACTTCAGGGATTTGGAGCCTTGTAGTGACTGCATAAAGTGGTTTGCATTAACTTGAGGAATTGCACAGGAAAGAAAGCCGTGTGAGCATAGATTCAAGAGAATACAAATGGGATGCCTGAGGGCGTATTTTATTTTCTCTGCATGACGATTATCTTACTGTCTAATGTGTTTTGTCCCCTATGCACATGTATGCTGATGATACAGTGTGATTTTACAGAACAACACTGATGCCTTGGGGTAGCCCCAGCAGCCTGCAGTCCAACTTACTGAGCTGTATTTTTTCTCTAGAAAGTTGATTCAAATGAAAGTTAATGCCAAAATCTTAGTCTTCTGTTTCACTTCAAGGTTTCATAAATTTAGTATCTCATTAATGATTAACAACAAGGTAACATTTCAGAACAGACCGAGTAAGCTTCATTTCTGAATTCTGACCTAGCCTCATTTCAGATTTTTAAATAGCACTTTTCTGTCTTTCCAGAACCCATAAATTGTATGAATGAGAAAGGGTCCTGTTATTTAAATGTGATCCCATCAGTATTTTTTTTTTTTTAGGGTACAGAAGGACCTGGCTCCATGCCAGCCTAGATATTTCTTGGGCAATTGCTGTCTTAGTGCACCTGGTTTGACAGGTGTCTAAGTGTCTCTTAGAGCCTCTTAGGAGCTTACATTATCCAGCAGCTGTGGAAGCTGATAAAGCCATTGTGAAGGAAAATCTAGGATCCTCACAGGCAGAACGCGTCTTAACTTTAGCGGCTGGCATCAGCATGTTGGTGCATTCTCCAAAGTCAGAAGGAAAGGATTGAGAAATGTATTCATACCAAATTGTGCTCTTGCAAATCTAGTCTCCAATTATTACTTTATTTATCATTATGTATAAATGGCACGATCTGATGAGGTTGCCATTTTTCATAGAAGGTAAAATGTAGAAATTCCAAATCATGAAATAACATGAAATGATTCATTTAAAAAGGCTTACTTTTTTTTTTTCAAATAAGAAAATTGAGGCTCAGAAAAGTTATACAGCTTCCCAAGGTCAGAGAGCTATTTTTAAGCAAGGAATTTGGTATTAACGAGTGTTACGATTTTAAGAATGCAAGATATCTGGTAGGAAAGATATCTAAAGAATATAAGATAAAATAAGAAATGAGACAGAGTATAAACAAAGAACAATGCTTACTTGACTACCAGTTATTTTTCTGTTCTTTTTTTGAAAGTATTCCATTTATAGTTAGCATAGAGACAAATCATCTTTGTTATAATGATTTAAATGTAATGCAGTAAATAAGTGTGAAATTTTTTGATCCTTAAATGAAACTCAGAGCTGTCTGTTGATTTGTCTTGAATTTATCAAGCCCTGATAACTTTTAAGCTAAAATTAATGGTAACAAAGATAGTATGTGTCTGTGTGTGTATATGTGTCTGTAACAGTGTAATAGAATAATCTGCTGTAAATCAAATCTCGAGTCCAGAAGATTAGATAGATATAAGAATTTCTCTCTAAAATCTGAACTAATAAAAAGGAGTAGTTGTTTTAATTTATGCTATTTCAGTCAGTAGCTCTTATTTCTAATTCAGATCAAATTTCTATTTCAAAAAAAAAAAAAACCCCAGTAAACTCATTCACCAAAATGATCAATAATACTAAAATATTTTTTCGTAATAAAAATTTTTTAATGAGAGGGAAAAACGGAATCAGAATTACGGAAATTTAAGAAATCTGTATGTTGCTGAAGAACATTCCTTGTGGAGGAGTTTTGTGTGCGTGCATATGCATTCCCCATTTTTCAAAATCCAGCATAAATAATTCTCGACAGTATTTCTCGCAAGTAAGCCCAGCCCCACTTAAAAACCAAGAGGCAAAATGCTAAATCATCGAATGAAGAATATGGGCGAGATGCATTTTTACCTTCCTTTGCTTCAGCCATTTCTTGGCCTTTCGACTTCTATCTTTCCATCCTATGATTTTGGCCTTCCTAATTTTCAACATCCTTTCTTTCCAGTTGAACTAAAATTCTGGCTGTTTCTCGTACACTTCATGTACTTTGCTCCCCCCCACCCCGCCCCATGAATTGGCTAAAAATATTTCCTTTATCAGAAATTTTTTATTTATTATTCAAAGGTTCCAAAGGAAATTCTTCCCATCCTTTAAGACTTAGCAATTTCTGGATGAAGGTCTTCACAATCACGCTGCACGTAAAAGTGTTCTCTATCATAAGTAAATGATATCGATTCAACATCAAGTTGGCATCCAACTTCAGACTCTTAAGACAGTAGTATTTTCTGACTTAATAAATATTGAAACCCTATATAGAAGGCACATCAACTTTTATATCATCACTTTGTGATGGAAAATATATATTTGATGTTCTATTATGATTTTTGTAAAAATGTAACAAGGAAACACTATCTTCCATAATGGCAAACAAACAAATAAATTTGGTATTGTCGGAGTATGATTTAATAGATAATATCTTCAACTATAATTGCTGTTTTATATAATAAGTGTCAGTTTGAGGTAAACTGTTGTGAATGTCAGCTCTAATATATGATGATATTTAGAAAATCATAATGTTGAGCAATTAAGCCCTTAGAAGAATCTAACTTTATGTTGATAGTTTCAATCTGTATTTTTTGTTGTTGTTAAGCTAAGAAGCAGTGCAAAGACTATATTCATCCTTGAAGTGGATGGGATTTCTAGAAGATTTTGGCATCTTCAATTTGTCTTATGAAATTTCAGTGACAGCTAAATGTTTTGATTTTGATGGGTGACAAGTTCTTGTAACTTCCTTTGAAATGTATCCAAAATGTTTTTTAGTGATCTTGGCATTTGTTGAAACTTTTTCTTTTTGGTATCTGTGTGTGTGTGTATGTGTGTGTGTGTATGTTTAATGTTTCCTAGAAATTACATCGATTACCTGATCACAAAGCTTTGTTCTTTGATCATGTTGCTTGTTTCCTGTAAGATATTACATAGTCGAATGGAAATTTTGGGATCGAATCTATATTTGATGACATTTTAGATACTTTTTTTCTCCCCAGTATTGGTATCATTCTTAGTGATTTAATATAGTTTTTATATTTGTATTTTATGAAATTCTAGCACAGATAAGATTTTTAAAATCCAGTTGTCATAATAAGAGAAGAGACATAGAAATAATGCTCGGTTAATAAAATTTAAAGAAATAGGTGATTGTTCATTCTTACTCCCATTATATTGAGAATGATTAAACTTTGAAATTTTGATAATAGTAAAGAAAAAAGTATTATAAATTGGATATTCAGGCTATGCCTGCTAGAATTCTTCTGGCTATAAGCATTAGAAAATAAAACTAAAAGTGGTAAATTTACCCACTTCTCACTACTCATGAAACTTTGACCATTTATGTTCTTACATGATAAGAGGTAGGCAGTATCCATGTTTGGTTAGTTCAGCAGTTCAAGAACCTCACCAGGGACCCTGGTGGTAGCACTGCCCCCATTTCTACTCTGACTTGTTCAGCATGTCAGTGAGCTTCCCTTCATATTTACGTGATACCTGCAGCACTTCTGGCCACCACATCCAGACTCGATGAGTTATACTTAAAAGTAAAAGATTTTTCTCCGACATATTTCATTTTTTTTAAAAACCAGTAACTCTTCCTGAAAAATTCCTATAGATGGTTGCTCAGTGTCCATTAACCAGAAGTGCATCACATGCCCATGACTCAACTGCTCGCAGTTATAGTGAATGAAGTCATCATGTTTGGCAAGGGCCAATCCAATTCTTGTCCTGGGTCTTGAGATGTCTTGAACTCTATTAAGATCATGGATACTCGAGAATAGAAGAGAATTTGGGTTAGAAAGAGAATTGAGAATGGCTGTTGATTAGGCAACAAAATAAAGAGTTTTCACACCTCTCATTAAAATGGCTAAACTGTTTTAGAATTGGTATGATAGATTAGAGCATACGATCTTGTAATCATGTAGTGAATAAAAAGCTGGCAGTGTGTGGGCTGTCCATAGTTATTTCTGGATGTGATGCTTGTCCTGAGGCATTTTTTTAAAGCATGGGGTAATTGTTGCTGAATGACCATTCATCCAAAGGAACAAATAGCATAACATGTGGATCTGCCTGGGGACATAACTAGCAAAAATTGGTTGGAGTCATGCAATACTCATTGAGCTGGTCAGGAAAGGAAGTTGCTCATAAGCTCGGGCAAAGTGTAATTGGATCAGGACAAAAGGATGGATAAGACTAGGTCACAGTAAAGAATTTGGAAAATAACTCTAACTCAGCTGATGTTTTTTTTCATTCTTAGCCAGTGTGCATTATCTGAAAGATACTTTGTTTCCACAATGTAGCAGTCTCTTTGGTGGTATAACAAGATGATTCTACAACAAAAATAAAATAAAAATAGCAAAGGAAAAAAATCGGAAAGGTGAGAGCAGGGGAAAACTTCAAATGCCAGGAATTTTATTTTCTCAGCATGCAAGCACTGGGAAACATTATGACCCCCTAGTGGCAGAGAACTAGGCTGTCCATGCTAGCTGACAAAATGTAAGAACCACAAGACACCTTAATTAAATCAGAAGCAAAATTTACAGTCAGGAATTTATGGAAATTAGGGCGACAAGAAGCTTCTCTATTTCTCTTTTTTTATCTGGCTCTCTCTTTTTCAAAACCACAGATAAGAACAGAAAGTCTCGGTAAAAAGAAAACTGTCTACTTGCAATATATTCATGACATACCAATGAATAA